>NC_053125.1:36940299-36952799 GCF_010015445.1 Perca fluviatilis
ATAGGCAATAAAGTCACAGTTTTAATTTGTCACTGAATTGTATTGAATTGCTGATTATTAAAAACATACTCTACTTGGGTTGATTTGGCTTAACCAAGAAAACATGATCAATAAATATATTGGGATAGTATCTTGTTGTCCCTAACTTAAAAGTGCATATTTTTGTGCATATTTTTTTTTAACATGGAGGATGAAAATGAGGACAACATGGACTAAACCATGAAGGTGCTTGTGATCCATAATCCTGCAGCCAAGGAGCATACAGCAGATGTGTTGATTGCGATGGAGGGAAACAAAGTGCTGAACGTGTGTGGAAACCGAACCAAGGCATGTGTGCTGTTGATGGGATTGATCTACGCTCTCAAACTTCAGTATTCCAAGAAGCTGGAGTATTCTTAAAGTATTTCAGAAACTCTTTTGGTGCTTGACAGAGCAAAGCTGCTCAAGAAGGTCCAGAGCCTCAAAAGTGAGCTAATGATGAACTGTTTGTCACCGTATTCAGGCACAGACTGTTTCCTGGGAACTTACTGTTGGTGCTGAAGAATGCTCACTGTACAATGCAGTCAGACAATTTCATCTCCCAAAGAGCAGCGGCACATTGAAATTCACTACATTCAAATAATGCATATCATCTCATGGATCAATGTTATTCAAAAGACACAAATTGGTTGAGCAAGGACTGAACTCAGTGTGTTTCTGACTGGTACTAGGCTGTCAATTCATTTAACTAAAGGGACACGCTGTTGAGATGTGGAAAAAAAATGTTTTTGTTCAGGCACAGACTGACTGGTTATCTTCAACAATCCCATAAGGCTTTTCAAATATCTGCATATGTTCCTCAAACATATAACAAAATGTAAGATGTTCATGTTTGGTATAATAAACAAACTGGAATCCACATATGAAGGGTTTAAGAAACTTGTTTCAGTTGAATATGCAGAGTGGAGAGGGTTCTTTTGTACCTCCTCCACATTTCATTGATTAAAAGAAATTGACATGATCGATTATCTCCTGGGTCTGACAATAATTTTTTTTAAAGTTTACCTTACCTGAATAAGTAATGATTAATTTTTCATATTGTTCAATTATTAACAATTATTAAGTATTAAGTGCTTACAATCAAGAGGTAATATTACTTACTATTTATAAGTAATCAGTTGTGTAATGTATTGAGAAATATTAGATAGACTTTACCTAATTTCTTTTAGTGTATCATAGCTGTTAAATGTAGATATGCTTCACTCAAAACGTGGTGAAATCTACCCAAACAGACAGACTGAAAATTGTTACCTCTCATTTATTGAGTAGATTCTATAGGTTGCTTTTTACAGTGTGGGACTCTGCTTCTTTCTCCAATCAAATCCATACAATTTGCCATTTTCATTAATTGATTTGAAACTAAAAGCCAGAAAAGAGTCACATATTTGTAAACAGTCATATGGTACAAGTATATAATCAACGACCGCTTTACCCTTGATAGATGCCGATGTATAGTTATCACTTAGAGGACATATCCTCCCGTTAACAATACATAACTTAGCTTCCTTTAAGAATTCAATCATTGATTCTCCATGCTTATTTACAGAACCATCCAAGAAGGCTCTAGGGGGCATCGCATCCACTTCTTTTAGGTAGTCATCAAAGCACCTATCCTACTATTGAAATCTCCACACACTAAAATTGCTTCAACTTCTGAACATAAATAAATCTGACTCAGAACATGATTAAAGAAAAAAGAGGCATCCTTTCCCCATGCTGACGTTTCAGGTGGCAGGTAACAGGTAAAAACAACAAAACTATAACCTGATTTCAAATGCACACATTTTAAACCTAGGATACCATCCACCGGTTTGTCTACAACATCAATTTTGTATAATTCCATCAAGGTATTTTTAACAAAAAAAAACACCCCACCTGAGCCTTTAGGTGCTTCAACATGTTTTGTTCTATTATAACCAAACCATGTATAACCTTCCAGGTCGATTACTTTGTCATCAAATAAATGCGTCTCATTCAGCGAAATAATATCTAGATTTAAAGTATTCAAAATAACACTTCTTAATGTACAGTTACCTACAGTCCATCCGTTAACGTTCCAGTACTAAAGAAATGGAGTCTTGATCATGGTGGGTCCGAGAAACAGTTCATCTTCCAGTATCTGGCGTGCGTCGCTGTTGCTCCTCATCACGTTTCACGATGCGTCCATTCCCTGTTACAAAACAATCATTCCCCGATGGGATCTCCTTCAAAATGGTACGAAAGTTGAAACCCAAAAGCCTCTCCGCGTGTGATTTTGCCGATTGGATATATACCTTGTTGTATCGATCATCATCCCTTAGCTTGTATTTCCTTCTCAGTACCCAACTTTGTCCCCGACTGAAGCCAACTGGATCCTGACCGGGCCCGGTCCGCGACCTCTAGGCTTCAGCCTCTCCATTGCTATCAAGCTGGGCAGGGAATCGCACCGCAGCCTCTCCAACATTAGCCTGGACACTGTCTGCGTCACCTGTTCACCTTCCTCGAAGAGCAGGCCAAAAACCATTATTCCGGTTTCTGGGTTGAAATCTGTTGCAGCTGTTTTCTTGATATTTTGCTCAATCTGTTCCATGCGAGCTGCCATGATTCCAATCTCCATATCTAGACTATTTTGCATTTCTCTGGCTTTCCTTTCATTTTCTACTTTCAGGGCATCTTGATTGTCTTTTACAATTTTTATCATCGAGTCACGGAAACTAATTTACTATTGCTTCTTGTCCAGGGATACATGTAGATACATTCTGATTTTTTCATCAAGCATCTTCTCCAAGTTGTCATTCATTCCTGCAATGCGCTCACTCAATTTTCGTAGCTCTTGTGTGATAGCCTGATTCTTGTTTGTTTCCATGTTTTTGTCAGCGTTGCTCCTCAGCGTCTTTCCACCTTTCTCAGTCATTGTTGGTGTGGTGGCAAATTTTATTTTAACCATTTCGTTTAATGATTGTTTTATAACACCACAAGATTTAGCTTCTTCATGTGTAGATTCAAAAGGCTCCAAGTGAAATAGTTGGCAACCGTGAACTTTCAGCCTAGAGAGTTATTTAGTTTTACTAGCCTGAACCTTCTCACATTGTTGTCTTTTGCTTAGACAGAAGTGGAGAAGGCCGATGACTGTTTACAACAGTGAGAACTACGTAGGTTTCTGTCTCCTGAGATAAACTGATGTTTAGGCTAATGTTAGGAACAGAGAGCAGAGGGCAAGGTGAGACAATGGGGTGACTGTAATGATGTCCTCTTTTCAACTATGGCCATACTAGAAGATACATTTAGAGGGGTGGCTTAACAGAGGTTTTCACTATATGATGTGTGGATGTTTAGACTTTAGGTTAGAAGACTTTTTCAGACGTGCTGCGGTACTTGTGAAACTGTTTTCTCCATTTGCAAATGTAAATAAATACTCAAAGACCAAACTTTGGTTTAATTCTCAAACAGTCGTTATTCGTTTTGATTTTATCATGAATATCACTAACCTTGCTGCTTCATCGGAAGAATTCCACCACATTTGTTATGGTTGATGTTTCCTCAACATGTTAACCAAGCTGGATACAAAATTATCCTCCCGGGCGCCCTACTTAAAGCTGCTTTAGTTGCGGCCTTCATCTATGCTACCCTCCTCCTCCCCAGCTCCACCTTGTTGTGTATTTGCTTCTATGTCATGGTTGCTGCTCTGTTCATATGGGGAGTAGTTTAGCTCTCCCAGTCTTAAACTGTGAGAGCGTCCCCTAATGCTGCTGCTGCTGTCCCCGACTCTCTGCTCTTTCATGGTGCTCATGAAAGGTCAGGGGACTCCTCTGAACAGAGCCAAGTTCAATTCGTAATTTATTCATTACAATTTCACAGTATTTTTATTGTCTGTGTTGTTGTTGAATTAATGGACCTGACAGAACTTGTTTAAGGTATTGGAGGTATACAACTTTCCAGTAAATTGTATGAATATGATGAGAACCCTGTACAAGTCTCCTAAAGCATATGTATATACCAACAGAATTCTATCAAAAGCTTTCTCATTAACTAGAGGAACTGCCCAAGGATGTCCTCTTTCTCCATCATTGTTTTCATTAACCATTGAACCTTGGCTCAAAAGATTAGAGAGACAAAAGAGATAGGAGGTGTTGAGATTGGTAAGAAACAGTTTAAATTGAGCTTATTCACGGACGATTTATTACTTTACTTAAGCAATGCAATCACCTCAGTTCCACACGTTATAAAAATAATTACAACATTTTCACGGACCTCAGGTTATAAAATGAACATTGCAAAAACTGAGCTGTTGACAATAGACTGCAATAGATGGGTTTTTAGAAGCTTTTACTGATGTTTTTCTGCGCTTTTTGGCGTTTTTCTTGTTTTTTTCCCCACATTTGTGAATCTTTTTCCAACCTTTTTCAATGTTCTTTTATCATTTTTTTTTTCATGGTAGTGTCATTTTACACACAGATACACACTGACACACAAACACACAGACACACACACACACACACACACACACACACACACACACACACACACACACACACACACACACACACAGACAGTGAATGCTCCTGAATCAGCATAACTAAAGCTGTCAGATAAATGTAGTGGAGTAACTAAAGTAACTAGTAACTAAAGAGGCGAGGTGTGTAGCACTGACTGGGGACCATTGGACATCTGTCAACAACGATAACTACCTCGGCGTTACTGTACACCTCATCGATGCCAGCTGGGAACTTCACTCCTTCGCTTTAGATAGGCTATGTTATGTAATTTTAAATTACATAATTTAATTTAATTACTTAGCTTATTGCTTACCACGACACCACGAACTACCACCACATTCTTGATGATTGCTAGTTGTTTACTACTAGTAGTGAACTTATTCTGATCTACTTTGTCTGTCCGTTAGGTGTGATGAAAACAGAGGAGCGTCACTTTGCAGAAGCGTGTGCCAGGCAGTTTCTCGACGTTGCTAATCAGTGGGGGATAGCTGACGAAATCAGTCCGTAAATACTTGGGGA
This sequence comes from Perca fluviatilis, assembly GCF_010015445.1. Taxonomy (NCBI): domain Eukaryota; kingdom Metazoa; phylum Chordata; class Actinopteri; order Perciformes; family Percidae; genus Perca; species Perca fluviatilis. The sequence goes on from NC_053125.1 coordinate 36,945,333, forward strand.
CTCCTGCCACAACTGTCCCATGCCAGAGACTTTTTTCTTTAGCAGGCCATATAGTGCAGAAGAGGAGATCTAGTTTGTCACCAGAATGTGAACAAGCTGGTCTGCCTGAGTGACTGGTGGAAGGAGGAGAAATAGAGCTTGGACTGATTGACACAAAGCTACTGACTGTAAAACAGTTCATCACGACCTCTTATGTAGGCCTACACTTCAAAATTCATGTTTAACTGAATAAACAGTTATAAGTACATCTTATTGAACAAGATTTATTTTCATCACCAATTATCATAGTAGAACAGCTTTGTCAAGCAGTTTGTGATGCATTTTGGAAACAGGAGATGAGCCCCTGGTCTAATGCGCATATATATATATATATATATATCCTATATATACCTCCTGAGCTCCAGGCGGCGCCACTGGCCTTCTTTCATTTTAAACTTTTATTGTGAAAAGCCCTGAGTAGGAGGAAAGCGGAAGTGCCGTTGTTCCCCTGTGATATCCGGTGCTGGCGGTAGAATAGCTGTGTAGTGTGTTAGCTGCTGATCTTATTGGACCGTTTTAGGAGACAGAGCTCGAGGTAAAGCCACACACACTCAGGTAAAGCCTCTAATGACTGCTCTTTATCACGGAGATCAAAGCGAGGAGAAGGAGAGGGGGTTGTAGCCGATTCTGTGGTCTGTCCCAGGACCAGCTGGTCTCTGGCACGGACCAGTGGTCACAACCACTAGGGGCGCTAGAGACACTGGTCGCGACCAGCTCCTCAGTGGTCTGCCCTGTGGTCCCTGTGGTCTGTGAAGCGGCTTTAGTATTTTCTCCCCTTTCTTGTCGTTTTGGCAGCACTGTTAGCTGGATAAATGTCAGAGATCACAATCTTTTGTCTATAAAATTCACTATATCAGCTATATTATGATTATTATTGATAATGGATCCGTGTGGTCAGGACCAGCTGGTCTCTGGCACGGACCAGTGGTCACAACCACTAGGGGCGCTAGAGACACTGGTCGCGACCAGTGGCACAGCGGTCATGCAGCTTCTTACTGGCACAAAGGGCCCTAAAATGACTGGTCCTGGTCCTGACCACCTCCTCTGTGATCTGTTCTGTTGTTTGGACCAGTTGAGTGATCTGTGGAGTGTTTATTTTCACGTTTCTCAAAGTGTGAGCAGAGTCACTTAATGTGAGAAGCCATAATCGTCTATCCAATGCTATTGATCACTATTATTAATAGAAATCATAATAACAATGATTAAATTATTATTATTAATCGTAGTTGTATGAGTAGTACTATCGACTATGCAGGTCCGTGTCTTCCTGACTGGTTTAAATTTTACCAATGTGTTGCATTTTAAAAGCTTGTCACATTACCCTTTGTATCAAATCTTGATCTAGAAACTAATATCAAATACATGTAGTGGAGGACAAAATGTAGAGTTGTCTGACAAAGCAACATCAAATGAAATACAAAAATGTAAAAGTTCAATTAAAAATTCAACTTAAGTAGCCCACAGTACAGTAACAAAAGTAACAGTCGAATCATCTTGACTGATCCAGCACCTGATCACCTGATCGTTCAAAGGATTTCCTCTGGATAAAATCTGGAAAACCCTCAAATCTCGCCAGGATGTCAATTGTGGCCTGCATAATAGAAAACAAGTTCATGACAACATAGGAAAAACAAGGAAGAGGACAGATTATAAACATAAAATAATGGGTTGGAATTATATATATATATATATATATATATATATATATACATATACATACATACATACATACATACATACATACATACATAAAGAGATGCTATTATTACTATTACATTTACTTCTTCTTCTTCTTCTTCTTATACATTTGGGGCTTATATTCAATGACATTAGGCTACAGTCAAAGACACACAAGATGGCTAAATCTAAAAAGAGTCTGATCACGTAAACTGTACGTAATCTCGACGAATAACAATGAAAACAATAAAAGTCAAAGATTACTTACACAGATTGTTGGAATGGGCCTGGGAATCCAAGGAAGTATATCCTAGACCATATTTTCCGCTCTTTGTGGTTTTAGAATGAGCATACTGCGTAATAATCATCTTTTTATGGCTGCTAAAATTGACGATACTTTCAAACAGCGGGACAGTATGGGCCTTTCTACATGTAGAGATTTTTTCCTAAATAACATCTTTCTCAGTTTCACTGACTTGGTCAATAAATTCAACATCACTAAGTTTTGTCAGATATCTTCACGTTCGTCATTTCATTCGAACACACGTCTCATAATTTTCTCAATTGCCTGAGCACTCTGACCTGGAGGATATACTGCAGACCCCTCTAACCTTAAGAGGCCAAATCTTTAACATATAATTCAATTATGTTCAGTTCAGTTCAGTCACTTTATAATCCCAAATGGGAAACATGATATGAAGTCAGAAGTGAAAGATAAAAAGAAACACATTCAAGCCACATACAAATAGAGGCAACAATACAAGACATGAGTACAAAGAAGATTTCCTGTATGTAATACACACAACAGAATTTATCACCACTGGTACAATCTCTAAAAACAAAACAAGTACTACATTACATGTGCAAATTGAGCTGAGTTATTGCACATGGGACAAAGGAGTTTTTACCCCTACTGGTCTTAAACTGAGGTACTCTAAATCTGCGACCTGATGGGAGTATTACAAACTCAGAGTGAAGGGGGTGGTTTGTGCAGGCTAATATAAACCGGGCCTTGCGAAGAACTTGCTGGTCAAAGATAACCATCAAGGGGGACTGTGAAAAACCAGCCACCTTTACAATATGGTTGAAGTGTTTTTTGTCCCTGATATTAAGGTTACCATACCAAGCAATCATGGAAAACATAAGAACTGATTCAATAAGATTTATAAAATAAGGACATCATTTTCCTATCCACATTAAGTGTTTAACTTCCTAAGGAAGTACAAACATTGCTGTCCCTTCTTACAGACTGCATCACAATTCACAGCAAACTTCAGAATGGGCCTGTTCTCATGCTGGCTTCTACAGTCATTGGTGTAAAGAATGTACAGCAATGGGGACAGGACACAGCCCTGAGGAGAGCCAGTGGAAGAGGAGCACTGTTCTGACAGAAAGCCATTAACCCTAACCCTCTGAGCTCTACATGTTAAAAAATCTACAATCCAGCCGACAAAATTTACATCAAAATTAAAATAGGTACGCAGTTTCCAAGCTAAAATATGTGATTGAATAGTATTAAAAGCTGATGAAAAATCCATAAATAAAAGTCTGGCATGAGTGCCAGGACCTTCCAGGTGCTTATACAGAGTGATTGAGGCATCTTCTACCCCCATCCCTGCCCTATATGTAAACTGCATGGGGTCTAAAGCCTCCTCCAACATAGTTATCAGTTCCCTTTTGACCAGCCTTTCAAGTGACTTCATGACCAGTGAAGTCAATGCTGAGGTCTCAGGTCATTTAGCACCTTAGGGGGTTCTGCTTTTAGCCACCGGAACAACAATGGACTCCTTCCATAACTTTGGGACCCTTCACTGCTCCAGAGATATCCTAAATATATTACAGAACACATCACAAAGCTGTTCTGAACAGTGCTTTAGCAATCTTCCTGTAATAGAATCAGGCCCCATGCTCTTATTTGTCTTAACTCTCTGAAACTCTGCCTTAACATCATGGGCGTCAAACATCTGGCTCGGCTTTGTGGAAGAGGAAGACTCTTTGCATATTTCTCTAAGTTGCTCTGTGAAGTCATGAGTCTCAAATCTCACTTTACAGTATATCCATGGATCCTATCAAAGCAAAATGGGAAGGAGAGTTAGGGACAAATATATCAGATGCTATATGGGACAGAGCTCCAAGCTGGGTGAATGCGACCTCTTCTTGTGAGGTTGAATTTGATTCAGTTTAAAGTTCACCACCATATGCACTACAGTAAGGTTAAACTGGCCAAAATATACTCTGACATGGATGATATCTGTGAAAGATGTAGAATGGACAGAGCAGATTTACTTCACATGTTTTGGTCATGTTCCAGGTTGAGAGAGTTCTGGGCTTCAATATTTAAGGTCTTAAATGAAGCCTTTGATTTAGATCTACAACCTAGCCCTACAATGGCCGTGTTTGGGGTAAAAGGGGGTGATATTGTAATGTCCAATGGGAAGGAAAGTGTTGTTGCTTTTGTCACCTTAATAACATCTACACCACCAAAAGCCTCCACATGGCTTTCTGATATTATGATGTTTCTAAAAATAGAAAAAATCAAATACTTTCTTAGAGGATTAACCAGAACATTTTACAAAAACTGGGACCCTTTACTGGCTTACTTTGAAAGACTTACTACACGTCCCTCTTAATAACTGCTAAGATTTGTAAAGCACACTGATTACACTATTTGCTATCATGAGTAATAGAAGAAAGGTGTTTTTTTATTTTTTTCTTCAGCTGTCCTTTCCTCAGCACAAGGGTTTGTTGTGGGTGGGATGGGGTTAATTGAAAGAGGTCTTGTTATAATTGACATTGTAATGTTGCACTACATATTGTATCTTCTCTAAAGCAATAAAAATACTTGTAAAAAAAAAAGAAGAAAAGAATGAGCATACAGCATATGATAAATATGATCACACCTGGCATCAAAATTGGAAATGGCTTCTTATTGGCCAGGAACTGAATCACCATCCGTTTACTTAATTTCATTAGTAATAACAATAATAATCATAATATATCTGATATAGTGAATTTTATAGAAAAAAGATTATGATGTCTGACATTTATCCAGCTAACAGTGCTGCCAAAACGACAGGAAAGGGTTTGACAATACTAAAGCCGCTTCACAGACCACAGGGACCACAGGGCAGGCCACTGAGGAGCTGGTCGCGACCAGTGTCTCTAGCGCCCCTAGTGGTTGTGACCACTGGTCCCTGCCAGAGACCAGCTGGTCCTGACCACCAGGATCTCCATTATTATAATAACAATAATTATAATATATATATATTATTTTATAGACAAAGATTGTGATCTCTGACATTTATCCAGCTAACAGTGCTGCCAAACGAGAGAAAGGGGAAAATAATAAAGCCGCTTGCCAGACCACAGGGACCACAGGGCAGACCACTGAGGAGCTGGTGCGACCAGTGTCTCTAACGCCTAGTGGCAGTAACCACTGGTCCCTGCCAGAGACCACTGGTCCCTGCCAGAGACCATGGTCCTGGGACAGACCACAGAATCGGCTACAACCCCTGCTGAGGAGAAGGCTGAGCTGCGCATGCGCCGACACTCAATGATTTCAGGTGTGCTCCGTGTGTTGCTCCTCTGACTGCATTAGCAGCATTCCAGGTGTGTGTGTGTGTGTGTGTGTGTGTGTGTGTGTGTGTGTGTGTGTGTGTGTGTGTGTGTGTGTGTGTGTGTGTGTGTGTGTGTGTGTGGGGTGGGGGGTGGGTGACAATAAAAGTCAGAACAGGGCTTTATCTTCAAATGGGTCCAAATACAAAAACACAAGCTGCTTATTTTCCATATTAAGTCAATACTATATGTATATAAATATTATATACAGTTACAGTATATTATTATTACACTACAGCCTAACTATTGTTTATCAATCAGTGTCACAGAACATGAATCTGCTACTCCGCTTTCTCAATGGCAAAGTAGCAATAAATATATATATATATATATATATATATATATATATATATATATATATATATATATATATATATATATATATATATATGTGTGTGTGTGGTGTAGATGTCTTACTGAAATGCTGCAGAGGTATTTTCACTTTCTCTATCTAAGTGACTCCTTCTTTCAGAGTTATTAATGTGCATAGCTGTTATATTTTCCAGCTGGTGTGATTAGCCTTTGGTCAGTGAGTGAGGTAAATGCTGCCTTCCATTCAGTGCATATTATGGGATGGCCATTGAAGACAAATGGCTCAGGTACAGGAAGCCTGTTTAAGGCCATGTTGTGTTGAAAGATGTGAGCGAGAGAAGGAATGTCTGTATGAATTTGAGAGGGGGGCTCTGTACTTACAGCCACCTTCTTTGTTTCCATCCTCCTTTCCTTTGTGACATGATCAGCATCTCTGGGTTCTGTCTCCTTATCGTAGATCTTCAACCTGTATCTCTTCCTCTGCCTGCAGTCGCTCCATCTCACGCCTTTGGGCCTCTAGAGCAGGGATCTTCAACAGGGGGTCCGGGACCCTTAGGGGGTCCTCAGAGTCACTGCAGGGGGGGCTCCAAATTATTGTTAATTTTTGAAAGACTTTTTCAAAATGTAAACGTCTTAACATGATTCCAACATATTATTAGCAAATATAAATCCCCACTGATGATAGGCTTACCGGCCAATAATGTAGTCACTCATTAAAACATAATTTATAAAATCATGCCAACACTATTAAGGCTATTTGAATAGCTTAGTATTCTATGCACTAAAAAGTATCTATAAATGCTTTAGGCTGCCCTAAAAGTTATTGTAGGACCAGATTAATATGCAACTTAATTTGATACAGTATACATGTAGTAGGGGGTCCCTGATCCGTCTCATTTCAGTTAAGGGGGCGTTGGCTTAAAACCGTTGAAGACCTCTGCTCTAGAGCCTTACGTTGCTGTTCCTCTAACTCTCTTATCAGTTCTTTTTGCCTTTCTTCCTCTAGCAGCATCTGATAACTGGCTTCTTTTACTAGTTCAGCGTTTTGCTGTCATGGCCGAAGTTTACTTGTTGCTCTCCTAGCTGAGCAGGTGAATACTAAATGTTGAGTCCAAGAAGCCCTCCATCCCTTGCTCACCTTGTTGCTGTACTATAGACGGTATAATGATAGGTTAATACTCACAGTCCTGCATTAATGTCGGTGAGTGTAACAGGACTTGACCGTTACACCGAGTCCGTGTGACCGTTGTCAAAAGGAGGTCAGGCGTGAGGCGCAGCTTGATGAGTCCACGCTGACACGTTATGGCGACGTAGCAGCAGCTGTAGCCGGCGCCGTGAAGACCCTCCGTGGCCCGTCGTAGACAACAAGTCTTCGGTATCGATGCGGGTCAAACTCTTACTGTAGCAAACCCCCAGCCAGACAGTGGTGAAGGGTACTGATGTTTCCAGAAGCCTTTATTTACGATCAGCCATCAGCCTTGTTCTGAACACAAATATACCTTCTCTTTCCTTACACCTTTTCTTCATGAAACACCGTAAGAGCTACAGGACCGATAAATAACATCCAATTAGCTCTTAGAAACATTACCGGAAAGGCCACATTAACCGTACCTATGACCATTCATAAAACATTTCCGTGACGTTACCTCTGTCAGTATTCACGATGCTGAGAAGCTAATGTTAGCATGACTTTGTATAACAAAGAGCTAGCAAGTCATTTAAACACTTCACAGTGGAATAGATTAAACTCCATATTACTGCACACGAACATTTAACAAATCAAACACACAATCCCTTGTTCCCGTTCCAGCTAGGTGCTTAATT
>NC_053125.1:36957799-36989990 GCF_010015445.1 Perca fluviatilis
GATCAATGTGGAAAAATGTTTTCTGAGAGTAGTAGCCTTAAATACCACCACAAGCACATTCACACTGGAGAAAAGCCGTACAGCTGTAATCATTGTGCAGCAGCTTTTTCTCAGAGTAGTGACCTTAAAACTCACCAGCGCATTCACACTGGAGAGAAGCCGTACTGGTGTGAACAATGTGGGGAAACGTTTTCTCGTGGCGATGCCCTTAAATATCACCAGCTCATTCACACTGGAGAAAAGCCATATGTGTGTGATCAATGTGGGTCAGCTTTTGCTCAGAGTGGTCACCTTAAAACTCACCAGCGCATCCACACAGGAGAGAAGCCTTACTGGTGTGAACAATGTGGGAAAATGTTTTCTCAGAGTAGTAACCTTAAAATTCACCAGCGCATTCACACTGGAGAGAAGCCGTACTGGTGTGAACAATGTGGGAAAAGGTTTTCTCAGAGTAGTCACCTTAAATCTCACCAGCGCATTCACACTGCCTTGTAGTGAACATGTTTCAGAGCCGAGCTGTTTCCTCCTGCCTCCTCCTCATGCCCTGATAGCTGAGTTGTTATATTCTGATCTTCTCTCCACATTGAAGGTTGACCATCAGTAACTTTATCTTCTGAACACCATGGATGTTATTCTGTTACCACTACACATTACTCCCATCCCTTTTAAAGGGATTAATTCCACTCAAAATTTGCTTTTATTGCTGTAATAAAATATGCACTACTTAAAGGGATACTTCACCGATTTAGCATTCAGCTTTGTATCAGTAGAAACCCGATAGTATTTCTGAATGACCGTGCCTCCCTCCCTCATGTCCCCCTGAGACGAGAGATTTCTGCATTTGGGGCCTGAAAAAAATCTTCCGATGACGTAAAGAAGATTTTTGGGCCAGAGGCAAAGGACTACAGCCAGTAGTAGGATCTACTTTCGTTATGTTTTCAACACGCCCACAGGGTTGGACTGCCGAGTCTGGCGAGGTATTCGGAATGAAAACGCACTGTCAGCCATCTTGAATCTTCGCTAAACAGGCTCTCGGTTTTCAGCAGAAAACATTTACAACAATTATCTGCATTCAAACTACCGGACGTGTGTACCAACGGGATACATCGGTACAGATCGGAGAATATGGAGGAAACGCGTTATACAGACGCAATACTCTGGCACACTACGTGAGCTTCGCCTCGCACGGAGACCAGCGGTGTCGCCATCCGCCGCGTGGGCTAGGGGACATCCTCATCGGCTAGGTGGAAAGCTAACGGTAGCTGTCCACCTGTCCCGCCATCCTGCTTGCAAGTGTCTGCTCATTAAACAACAAGCTGGACTACATCTTCCTTCAACGAAAATCCCAACGTGAGTTCAGTGACTGCTGTGTTTTGTTGTTGTGGAAACATGCCTGAACAACAGTGTACCGGAACCGGGACTATCCAGCTACCAGGCTGCTCTCGCCGGCCCGTGGAGGTGGACTGGTGTAGAAATAAAATCCAACTAGCTACTGCTAACTGCTGGTGGAGCTTGTGACTGTTAAATGCCGACCATTCGACATTCCACGCTAATTCACGGCTGTGTTTATACTCTGTGTTTAGCTACACCAATGCTAGTATGTTAGCTGAACTTTTACGGATCCTGCTTGCAGTGTCCGCTCATTTAGACCACAAACTGGATACATCCAACTCAACGACACCCCAACGTGAGTTCAGAGACTGCCGTGTTTTTGTTGTTGTGGAAACCTGCCTGAATAGTGTCCAGCTACCAGGCCTGCTAGCCCTCCGAGCTAGAGATGCTCTGTCACCAGGTAAAAGAGGTGGGCTGTGTTAACACCGGGGGCTAGAAATGTGGTGATTTGTATCCATTTAACTGCTAACTGCTGGTGGAGTTTGTGATTGCACGACCATTCTACATTATACACTAATTCACCGGCTGTGTTTATGCTCGGTGTTTACAGCCCACCAAGCGTAATGCTAGTATGCTAGCTGAACTTTACGGAGCCTATAAAGTGTGTGTACTAAATGTAGCCTGTATGTGATGTCGTTTTTATATAATGTCGTTTTTATATATGTTAAATGTGTAACACCACTTGAGTCACGATGAAACGTTGTTTCGTGTATATGGTTGAAATGACAATAAAACACGCTTGAGTTGAGTTGAATGCCTCTGTCGGTCTGTCAAGCGGGCGTGGCTTGGGAGTGGACTCAAAGCAACGAAGCAGGTGCATTCTGGGGTTTGGTGTTTTTCATCCATATAAGACCAAAACACATTTTCTGGCTTTTCTCGGCCTAGAAGTCACCAATTTCAATTTTTTTTCACATTTCTACTACATAAGTGACCCAATTTAAAGATATATTCAGCTTTCCAGCGGTGAAATATTCCTTTAACTAATGCTGCAACGGAGTATTTGTTCAAAATAAAAAATAAAAAACAACAAGGTAATGTCAAGTTGCTGAAATATTTAGTCTAATGTCCCTTAAGACAAACAAAAGAAGCATTCTTAACTGGGAAGCTTTAATAAGAACATGTCTGCTGCTGCTTAAAAAATAACAAACCGTTAATGTGTTTAAACTGCGTCTGTACCGCCGCCATCTTGGGACGAACAACTGATCTTAAAGTAACTTTTTGCACCTTTTAAAATAATCGTTTCAGTGGTTCATCAACTCGTAACAGGGTAAACGGCACTTCTGCATTCTCTTTTCTGCTCTCTACCGGCTATAACCGCACTAAGCAAGTTTGCCAGATCGGGAAGCTGATCTGTAGTTCCATTGAGACATAATCATAATGGGACAATTCCTTTTCCAACCTGTAGGGGGACTGAGAGAGAAAAGTTAGTTAATCAACATAGTGTTGTTAAACGACAAATCCGGCGCAAAATGAACCTAAGGGATAATAACCCATGTGTAGTGAGGGTAGCAGAGGGTAAAGTAAAAACAAATCTCTATTTCTACACCACTAACAAGGCTCAAAATATCACCACACTTCCACGGTAGCATAATGAGGGTCCCTACATGTTAACCCCAGCATTGAGATTTTTGTAAGTGCACAGACAGTTTATTACAAAGATAGTATAGAAAGACATTACCGTTCATGTATACAGGCAGGCGCCATCTTGGAAAAACAGTCAAGACCAGTCGAACGGTGAACGCCGTGCAGCGGGAGCTGAACTGTCACTTGAAATCTCCCGTGGTCCGTGGTTTCCCAATGGGTCGTTTGTGAAATGTGACTACGTGGGAATGCATGAATTATATCTGTTTATTAAAATATATGGGAGACTCACTACAAGGGTTAGGGTTCTACTGGTCCTGACTGTTTTCCCAATATGGCGCCTGCCTGTATAGGTCAACGGTAATGTATTTCTAGACCCTTTTTAGGGGGGCTCAACAAACATAGTGTTGGCCAATCAGAGGAGGTTATGATGTCAGACTCCCGCCTTTGGCTGAGTCTCTATCTGATCTGTTAGAGGGAGAGCAGGAGACTGTTGGGTAGTTTAAGGTTGGTAGTCCCCAGAGAAGAAGGTGGTCATTTTATGGTGCAGATCAGAACCCAAATTGTCTGAAATCTCCTGCACTCACTTGCTATTTTTCGTTTCTTCGGTTCTGCCATTTTTGGGTCACTTGTTGCAGACAAAGTTTTTGTTTGACAGCTCTTCTTTTGTGGAGAGGCTGTCTTGTTCAAGACAGTAGCTCCCCCTAGCGGTAAAACTAAGAAGTAAAATACAGTCAAGGACGAATTTCATGTGTGGGCCATATGCCATTATATTTTTAGAATTTGCTACGGGCCAATTAAAATGGACCGCCCTAGTTTGGACACCCCTGTATTAAAGGTAGTGCATTATAGAACATACTACCCCCAACTATAAGGGAATGTCCCACTCTGGCCACATTTAATAGCCAGGTAAAGGTGTGGCTTAGAGCTAACCAAACATACAACCACCTCTAATGGTGTTTTTCCATTACATGGTACCTGCTCGACTCTACTTGCCTCGACTCAACTCGGCGCACTGTGCGTCTGCTTTCCATTGCAGATTTTAGTACCGCCTCAGCGTGGCTGGTCGTCATAGTGACTGCCGTGGGCGTGGCTCGGTAGCGTTGCATTTCCCCCGTCCCGACTCATTTCCTGGTTCTCCGTCTCCGTAAACAACATGAGATCAACGAGATAGTTAACTTCTCCTGCTCCAGATCTCCCACCGTGATCAGAAAGAACAGGGCAGACACTTTGTTTCTCTCACTATATGACTCTAGAGTCACTACTCGCTGCGAAGATAATCGCCATCACTCTCTCACTGATCCCTCGCTCTATCACCCACTCCCCACACACACATGCACACACCAGCGCACAAGTATAAACATCAGGCCACTTGTACATAGCATAACACTTACTAATGAATTATCCTGTTTTTATCTTTCTTTCTTTCTGTTTCTCCCTGTTTTATAAAGCAAATGTTACTATTGTATATCTTTTGTCATTTTTTCATTGTAACTTCAACCTGCCTAATGGACTTCAGATGGAAATTGGCCCCCGGGCTACAGCCTTGCATTTTTACATGTACTGCTGTACATGTTCATCAATTTGCATTGTCCTGAAATAATAAATAAATACAAAAAAATTAAATTGCTCATTATTATTACTACTATTATTATCATAGTGTCAAAAACGTTAGCTGGCGTTGTTCAGTAGCTAGCACAGAGATTATCGGTTCATGACATTACTGATTTAACAAGGGGTGGGGTTAACCCTTTTGCAAGGCACTGTATCCGTGTTATATTCTCATTAGCGACTGAGCCCCCTAAAGGTCTGATCCTAGAACCGCCCTGTTCTATGCTATTTTTGTAACAAACTGTCTGTACACTTACAAAGATCTCAGAGCTTGAGTTAACATGTAGGGACCCTTGATATGCTACCGTGGAAGTTTGGTGATATTTTGAGCCTTAATAGAAATTGTAGAAATAGATATTTCTTTTTACTTTACCCTCTGCCCTAGGGCTGGGTATCGTTCAGAATCTTTGATCCGGTGCCAATTTCGATACCTCAGTTCGATACGATTCCTAACGATACTTTTTCGATACCATATGTTTTAAAATCCATTTCAACATCAACAAAAATACATTAAACACAAAGCTTTTATTTTCCACCTTAATTGTTCATCAAAACAGTTATCAAAATTAAAAAATCTGGTAACACTGCTCACCAGAGTAACATTAATAAAAGTGCCTTGCCTTGCAAGCTCAGCCTGTCAGTCAGTCATCAGGGCAGAGAAACCACCGTTGTGGCTGCTTGTAAGAGGAAGTGTAACGTCAACAACCGCGACCGCTTTCGGCTTCGCCATTAATATCATATCGCAGCAAACGCTGTTTCGTGAAGTTTTAAAAAACTGTTACCACACAAACCAACCGTGACTCTCTGTGACTTCAACAAGACTGCAGACAGTTTACTCTGTCCACACCTCTCCGGGTGTGTGTGTGTGTGTGTGTGTGTGTGTGTGTGTGTGTGTGTGTGTGTGTCTGTGTGTGTGTGTGTGTGTGTGTCTGTGTGTGTGTGTGTGTGTGTGTGTGTGTGTGTGTGTGCGGTGTCTGTGTGTGTGTGTGTGTGTCTGTGTGTGTGTGTGTGTATGTGTCTGTGTGTGTGTGTGTGTGTGTGTCTGTGTGTGTGTGTGTGTGTGTGTGTGTGTGTGTGTGTGTCTGTGTGTGTTGTGTGTGTGTGTGTGTGTCTGTGTGTGTCTGTGTGTGTGTGTGTGTGTGTGTGTGTCTGTGTGTGTGTGTGTGTGTGTGTGTGTGTGCGCGTCTGTGTGTGTCTGTGTGTGTGTGTGTGTGTGTGTGTCTGTGTGTGTGTGTGTGTGTGTGTGTGTGTGTCTGTGTGTGTGTGTGTGTGTGTGTGTGTGTGTGTGTGTGCGGGGTCTGTGTGTGTGTGTGCGCGGGTCTGTGTGTGTGTGTGTGTCTGTGTGTGTGTGTGTGTGTGTGTGTGTGTGTGTGTGTGTCTGTGTGTGTCTGTGTGTGTGTGTGTGTGTCTGTGTGTGTGTGTGTGTGTCTGTGTGTGTGTGTGTGTGTGTCTGTGTGTGTGTGTGTGTGTGTGTGTCTGTGTGTGTGTGTGTGTGTGTGTGTCTGTGTGTGTCTGTGTGTGTGTCTGTGTGTGTGTCTGTGTGTGTGTGTGTGTGTGTGTGTGTGTGTGTGTGTGTGTCTGTGTGTGTCTGTGTGTGTCTGTGTGTGTGTGTGTGTGTGTGTGTGTGTGTGTGTGTGTGTGTGTGTGTGTGTCGGAGCTCCGCTCTGTGTCAATATGCAGAGAGGACAGATAAGCTTGCGCTTACACGCTAAGACACTTTTGGAACCGAAATTTGGCACTGGAAGATAAAGAATTTTTCGATACTCATAGGATTGGAGTATTTTTTTCGATACCATAAAAGTATCGACGTTCGGTACCCAGCCCTACTCTGCCCCGACGACTAGCGTTATAAGCTAATTAGCGGTTAGCACTAAAACTGGTCACATTGGATTAGCATGAAGACATTTCCCAGAGAACGGTCGACTCACGTGTTATTAACCCCTAGGGTCATTTTGTGCCAGATTTGTCCTTTAAAGACTCATAGAAAAAGATTGATGTACTGCTTTAGTATGTTCATATAAAAAAAATGCTAAACTAAGCAACATGGAATAACATTTCACAGATGAAAAAGATGTTTTACAATATTTAACTATTACGAAAGCGTTGAATTAAATATCACAAAAGGTAACATCGATCCTTCTTTTAAGCTAACAATAAGCTAAATTACTGTCCTGATACTGAATGAAGTTCATGCTAGCTTGTCTCAGATTATTATTTAAGTGATTATTAATATCTCTTTGTTGTTTGTTATGTGTGTTACTGAACATTTCCTTGAGTTTTTCCCCATAGACTGCCCATGTGAAAAAATCCAAACTACATCAGAAATAAACATGTTTACAGCCTGGTACATAAAAAATGGTTTTGGTCTATGAAGCTAATTTCACCCTTCATAACAACTGTTTATATAACTCACCTGTTTAAACTGTATCAAGGCTTAAATCAGCTGACTGTCACTAGCTACACAATATTTAGGAAAAACGTTGGTAAGAAAACCATTTTTAATTTAACCAAGTATTCTGTATTATAAATACATGTCTGGCATTTGTAGTAAAACCTCTTGAAAATAATTTGAAAATTCAGTGAGAAATTATGATTTTAATTGTGGATAGACCTTCTGCCTCCAAAGACATTATACATTAGGATGAGCATAATGGGCCTCGTTCACCAACCGTTCTTACGAAGAAATGTGTTCTTAAACCCTTCTTACACACTTTTTACCAAGATTCTGGCATTCACTAATGTTTTCTTAACTTGGATTTGTTCTTAGCACAAGAATATTTTGTTCAAGAACAAAATCTACGAACACTGAAAAGCACTCTTACGCACATTTGAGTGATGACAATTTGCTCCAAATAACTGGTTACTGCATTTTATTTAATTCTACAGTCGTTTACAATGATAGTATTGTACTATAATGTATTTCTGATCATTTGTTGAAAAAAGTGAAAATTAAAATGTTTTTTTTTTATTATTCCCGTTTTTAAATCATAGTTGCCATCTATTTCTCCGCCAGGCTGCGTAAGACGCGTTCATATCTTATTTATTTGGCTGGACCTCTTCACATCTCCCCATGTCCGCTGCTTCACACACTTTATTTGCTTACTTGCACGGTTAAAGAAAATAAAATATCCATGAATAAAACCAACTGCATTCCGATTCTAACAACACATTTACGTTTTATGCTGGTTAGGATAGGAACTTCTTTTAAAAGCCAGGCCTTGTTTGTGGTAGTGGACACCTTCTACTTTTACTAAAGTAAATATGTCTCTGGTTATTTGTACTTTTATTTAAGTACTGAGATTCAGTACTTCCTCCACCGCAGCTCCACGCAGTCTCCCAGGAGTTGCACAGGAATCGTCATGTCCTTATATGGGAATTTGCGGGTGTTTTTTTATGCTAATTAGGAACAACTGGCACGCGCTTTCAGTTACGAAGACGTGGGATTCATCAATCCTAAGAACACAGGTACGAACAAATCTGCTGTTTAAGAACACGTCATGAATCCGGCGTAGACTTTTCTTAGGAACATATTTAAGAGAAAACTTAGGAAGATGTTGGCGAATGAGGCCCATTGTTTGTTTGGAAATGCCTGCTGTGTCAACATATCGCTCCAATAAACAGCAGCGGCCAATGTGGTATCTACGTGTGTGTGTGTGTGTGTGTGTGTGTGTCTGTGTGTGTGTATATATATATATATATATATATATTGTATCCCACAGGCTCCTTCAGTGGATTAGACTCATGAGAACAGCTGGTTGTATTAGCTTTTTCCCCTCCGCCACTAGTCTTATTAACAAGGCCCAGAAACCACCCTGACTCTCCACCCCTGGCCCCTGGCTCTTCATGCCACTGTTCTCTCTCTGCTGTAATGCTCTTTGCTCTTTATTTTTTATTTATATCTTTATTTTTTATTTCTATCTTTATTTTTTATTTAATTTAATACATACTGTGTACATATACTTATAGTTATATTGTTTATACCTATACTTATATTGTTTAATATTCCATTTAGAGAATGTGTGATTTGCACCAACAACACCAAAACATATTCCTTGTATGTGTTAAAAAAAATTCTTGGCAATAAAACCCTTTCTGATTCTGATTCTGATTTGGGGGGAAGTTTATGAGTTTTTGGTTAATTCTGGGATTTTGAACTCCTGTATAATCATTGGTTTTATTAATTTGCTCTGTCCTCTTCTTAGATAAACTGAATAGAATTGAACTTTCACATTAAGTTTCTTATTATTTTACAGGTGACTCCATATAATCCTTCAGTTTATCACCAACATTCAACATCAACACACATCTGGAGATATGTGGTTTTCATTGGACAGGAAGGGGAAAAACTGTCTGTTGAAGAGTAAGTAGAAGATGCATTTCCTGCAGAAAATGCTTGTGAATGTTGAAAAGCTACATTTCGAAAGTTGAACTAGATTGCTGGCTTTAATGTGTGAGAAGAAGGTGATGTATAGTTGGAAAAGTTGGAAATGGTTCCCGTCAACCTGCAACTTTTTGTTTTTCTGGGTCAAATTTTGAAATGAAATCTTTTTTCCCAACATGTCTTTTTTGACAGTTTTGTTACTTGTTGTGGAAGCTTTCCAGACGTTTTTGTCACTTTCTTCTATCAGTTCTTTTATTACATGCTATATAATGGAATAAAACACCCAAATTCAATGAAAGTAGTGAACTGATCATTTATTTTACCTGTGAAGAGTAATGGTTGTATGGAACCATCCACGTTATATATATTGTTTTTGGACAATTTGGTTGAAAGAAACCCAAATTTCTGATATAGAAAGCTTTTAAAAACAACAAATTTTAAATGTCATTAAAATGTTAAATTACACCAAACATTTATGATATTTGAGGGTTTTCTGAGAAGCTGAACTACAGGCTTCAATGTGTAAGAAGAAGGTGAAGTTGTAGGAAAATGTGCAGAAGTGGAAACGATTCTAATTAATATGAATATCTTTAAAAAGATGAATAATAACATTGTATGAAGGTTTCTGTAAAAGCCTATGCTAAACTGAATTGCCGGCTTTAATTTGAATGAATTCAATATTTTCAAAAAGTACAATTAGAATTTACAAGTTGTAAAAAGATTCTTAATGAATAAAAGATGTGGAATATTTTAAGTTTTGAAGGCAGGTAGACAGGCAGGCAGACAGAAAAGATATCATGAAGCTGAATACAACTGTAATAGCTGAATGTTTAACAGTTTAAAGTCTGAATGATGTCTGTAGTGTAAATGATGTGGGAGGAGTAGCATTCCTAAAAGGAAGATGCCTGAAGAGGATTTGAAGATTGTTCTATTGACTTGACTAGAAAAGCTCAATATTTAAAAAAGTATAACTAGCAGAAAAACAGTTAACCCATCATGTGCGTAAAGAGCTGGGGTCTCATCTGTAAGCAGTGTTCCCTTTATAAATCGGAGATTACCCACAAGTGTGCATTCGTGGATCAGCCTCTTATCCCGCCCTGTACACGCCCATTTTTAACCATAAATAGTCAATGCTGAACAGAACACTGGCAGCTGTTCTTTCGTTACCCCGAATCATGACGACTGGCGAAAGCAAATAACTTCTCAGACGCTCGGTAATGCTGCCCCGTTTTGTGCGTACGCCACGTTTTTAATGAGACCCCAGGACCCTCTCCCTCCTTCTTAAAATCAATCAACCTTAAACGTCTTCCTCCTGAGTAAACTGAAGATCTTAGCAAGGATATAACCAACATAGAAATACAATCTGCTATTCACAACTTTCCCCTCTAAAAAGTTCCAGGAATGGACGGCTTTCCTATAGAATTTTACCCCACACTCTGGGCTAAAATTGATTCCTTATTCTTTGGCTAACTGTTTTGTTTTGATTTACAATCTACTGTCTTGTTAATACTAACCCTTGTGTTGACCTCAGGTCAAGTTTGACCCACTTAAAGAAAGAAATCTGGGTTTCTTTCAACCAAATATTCAGAAAAATAACGCAGATTGTTCCCTACAACGCTCTTTACAAGTAAATTAAATGATCAGCCCACTACTTTCTTCAAATTTTCAAGTTTTTTTTCAATTTTATAGAATTCCCCAAAAAAATGTTTGTGAAAGAACTTTGAAAAAAGTGACAAAAATGTTGGGGGAAAAATCCCCACAAAAACGTAAAAGCCGCAGAAAAAAAGTGTCAAAAACATTGAAAAAAGCAACAAAAGTTTTGAAAAAGATGACCAAAACATTGTGGGGGGGTGGGGGGGGGACAGAATTGTATGCACTTTGTGCAAAACAAAGTCTGATTGATTAGTAATGCTGAAACAGTCATTAGATAGTTGCATGCAGTATGGACGCCACTATAAAGCTACTCAACATGGGCTTCTCTCCCTGATCTCATCAGAGATGGCTCTCCTTCTTACTCTTCTTCCCTCCTCCTCCTCCTCATTGTTGTCCCCTGTCTTTCCTCCTACTCCCCTTGCTCTCTGTCTATTGTTGGCATCCATTGTTCATAACAGGTAATCTGACCTTTGACCTCTGTATAGGCCTATACTAAAGCAATGATTGGTTAGTGTTCAATTATGACATAATGTGTTTGCAAATGTGAGAAGTGTGTGTGTGCGCTGGTAAATAAGTGTAGCATTTTGATTGGTTGTGTTTAGAAATGGATAGCAAGTCACTTCCTGTTAGATTTCTGTGTCTTAGGTAGAGACTTGTGTGTAATGTTTTGAAAAAAGTGTTTTATGCAATTGAAAGCTGAGTGAAAGGCTGGGAAATACCTTATACTTTTGGAGATTTGCTGTGTAGTTTTGCACTTTGAGTGAGAGGTTTCAAAAATCGTGTGACATGAAAAGATTCCGTGTGTAAGCAGTTGGAAAAAACTGTAAAAGGTAACGTTTACGTCACTAAAAGTTCTGTTGTTGCCGCTGACAGACTCAGATTATTATTCTAAGTGTCCCAACATTATGGGATGGATCCCTACAGAGAAATACCTTTTATTTAAAGAGTAAGAGCCCTGAAATCAGCATCACCAAACCCACCAGACTCCATGGAAATAATCAGGACTTTTAGCGTGTATAGAGCCAGCATATCTCCACCAGACTCCATGTAAATAATCAGGATTTTTAGCGTGTATAGAGCCAGCATATCTCCACCAGACTCCATGTAAATAATCAGGACTTTTAGAGTGTATTGAGCCAGCATACTTCCACCAGACTCCATGTAAATAATCAGGACTTTTAGCGTGTATAGAGCCAGCATATCTCCACCAGACTCCATGTAAATAATCAGGACTTTTAGCGTGTATAGAGCCAGCATATCTCCACCAGACTCCATGTAAATAATCAGGACTTTTAGCATGTATAGAGCCAGCATATCTCCACCAGACTCCATGTAAATAATCAGGACTTTTAGAGTGTATTGAGCCAGCATACTTCCACCAGACTCCATGTAAATAATCAGGACTTTTAGCGTGTATAGAGCCAGCATATTTCCACCAGACTCCATGTAAATAATTGGACTTTTAGCGTACTTAAAGTCCTGATTATTTACATGGAGTCTGGTGGAAATATGCTCGCTCTAGACACGCTAAAAGTCCTGATTATTTACATGGAGTCCGGTGGGTTTGGTCATAGGGTTACATTGCAGCTTGTTTCTTATTTAAAGGTGCTCTAAGTGATGTGATGTACTTTTTTAGACTAAAACATTTTTCGTCACATACAGCAAATATCTCCTCACTATCCACTAGCTCCCTGTCCCCTGAACACACTGTAAAAAACATCTCCTCACTATCTGCTAGCTGCCTGTCCCCTGAACACACTGTAAAAAACATCTCCTCACTATCTGCTAGCTGCCTGTCCCCTGAACACACTGTAAAAAACATCTCCTCACTATCTGCTAGCTGCCTGTCCCCTGAACACACTGTAAAAAACATCTCCTCACTATCTGCTAGCTGCCTGTCCCCTGAACACACTGTAAAAAACATCTCCTCACTATCTGCTAGCTGCCTGTCCCCTGAACACACTGTAAAATAATAAAATATGTATGCACACAGTACTACCTGAATTAATCTGCACCTCCTAATACGCCTACTAGCACTAAAACTATAACTGGTCATCGCATCAGTACAACAGGCTCATTAAAAGAAAGTTTACTGCACACGGCTGGCAGATATTTATTTACTCAAGCGCCCGAGGGAATAATCACATCACAACAGGCTTATTTCCATAGCAACAGAGTATTAAATCTATATACAGTAATAAGAACACTTGGATATATTCCAAATTTCAAATCCTAGCCTATTTTGGTAATCACACAATAACTTGACAATTTAATTTAAATCTATATTTATATTATATACTATACAGTAATTTAAATTGTATATCAATATACATATTCATTTTTATGGGAATTTCATGGTAAAATGGTCAAATTATTATATATTTTATTTTGCTTTACCGCGCATCACCTGCAGTACCCTCACGGACCACTAGTGGTCCGCAGACCACAGTTTGGGAATGACTGCGGGGTGATGCAGAGGGGAGAACATGTCCTCCCAGACTGAGATAAAGAAGGTAACATCCACTTCATTATAAGTAAATTAAATGATCAGGTCATTACTTTCCTTGAATAAAGGTGTTTTAGTCAATTTTATAGCATTTGAAAAAATATGTAATATCAGAAAATGTGGTGAAAAAAATAAGCAAAAACACCAGAAAAAGTGGCAAAAAACTTGGGAAAACCTTTCCAAAACATCGCGAAAAGTGAGAAACGTGTCTTTCAATCGCACAACTTTTCTCATCACAGCTACTCAGATGACACCCAACTAATTCTCTCCTTTCCGGAGTCTGAAACTCAAGTAGCAGCACGTATCTCGGCCTGTCTGACTGACATCTCTTCTTGGATGTCCACACACCATCTGAAACTCAACCTCGACAAGACTGAGCTCCTTTTCCTTCCAGGGAAGGGCTCTCCTACCCAGGACATGACTATAACAATAGACAACTCTGTGGTAGTCCCCACCCAGACAGCTAGAAACCTGTGGCAGCCCCCGCCCAGACTGCTAGAAACCTGTGGCAGCCCCCACCCAGACTGCTAGAAACCTGTGGTAGCCCCCATCAAGACTGATAGAAACGTGTGGTAGTCCCCATCCAGACTGATAGAAACCTGTGGTAGTCCCCACCCAGACTGCTAGAAACCTGTGGTAGCCCCCATCCAGACTGCTAGAAACCTGTGGCAGCCCCCACCCAGACTGCTAGAAACCTGTGGTAGCCCCCATCCAGACTGATAGAAACCTGTGGTAGTCCCCATCCAGACTGATAGAAACCTGTGGTAGTCCCCACCCAGACTGCTAGAAACCTGTGGTAGCCCCCATCCAGACTGCTAGAAACCTGTGGTAGTCCCACCCAGACTGATAGAAACCTGGGTGTGACACTTGACGACCAACTCTCCTTCACTGCTAACATTGCTGCAACCACCCGATCGTGCAGATACATGCTGCATAACATCACAAGGATATGTCCCCTTCTAACACAGAAGGCGGCTCAGGTTCTGGTTCAGGCTCTAGTCATCTCATGTCTAGACTACTGCAACTCTCTCCTTATTGGCCTGCCCGCATTCTCCCTCCTGATTGGCCTGCCTGCATGCTCCCTCCTGATTGGCCTGCCTGCAGGGCTGGACTGGCCATCTGGCATACCGGGCATTTTCCCGGTGGGCCGATGCACTTTTGGGCCGACTCGCCAGTATAATTTTTTTTTTTTTTTTTTGGGCTGCGCTGGCCCATAAAGAACTTACCGCGGCCCATTGGTTAATTTTCTTTTTTGGCATTGGCCTGACCCAATCAAATCCAGGAACTTCCTTCCCCACTCAATTTACAAAGCCGATTGGTCAGGGGATAGGACCTGTACAAATGGGGTTACGTTACCTTGCGTAGGCATGGACGCCTGGCCAATTAATGCTATTGAAGGGCGGGTCTTGCTGTGGTTTTACGGTCTATGTTAATATCACCTTCCGGCCCTGAGACACAAACTGTAATGCTTATGCTGGAAGTTTAACGTTAAAATGGACAGACGACCACCAAAGCGCAAGGGAGGTGCAGAAAAATTACGGGAGAAAAAGATAAAAGATCTACTGGCGAATGCCTCAAAATGTGCAAAAATTTCGGACCTGTTTGGGGCTGTAGCTTCAACGTCATCAACATTACCTGTAGAGGAAGGAGGAGAGGTGGCAGAGAAGCAGAAACATAATGACAGGGAAGAGGCCGAGGACGAGAGTGACAGGGCCATAGCGAGTGAGGAAAAGTTGGAGAGAGTAGTTGACGACATGGTAAGGTGTAGGCAAATTAACAGGGACTCTCAGGAAGGGAGGGAGGCTGCGTGTGTGTGTGTGTGTGTGTGTGTGTGTGTGTGTGTGTGTGTTATATGCGCCTCACGTCATAACTGCAAAAATGCAATTAAAATGAATAATACTGAATGAAGTTACTGAAGGGGAAGATTATGAGCATATACCACGCTCACACACAACTGATAGGATAGCAGTTATATAAGAAATAAAATAAAATATCTATCTAGGTAAATTGGAGGACACTAGGTTACCCTGTTTTAACCACTGCAGCCACTAAGCATAGGTACATACAGATACAAAAGGTATCTGTATGGTATTGAATATAAAAAGTTAGTATTAACATAATACCACCATGAAAAAACTCCATGAAATAAACAACTGTTTGCTTATTACTATTATGGTTTTGTTTTAATTGTAAATTGTAGGTATATATTTTGCAAGTAATTGGTTGTGATATTTCCCAGCCAATCACCCCTTTCTCTCTCTGTCTGTCTAATCATGCCAGGTTGGTGAGATAGAAGTCGAGGAGACAGCCAGGGAAGAACAGGCTATAGACTATTTTGCCCGTCCTGATCCTGCTATCCTGCAAACATTTTTAAAATATCATCCCAAACAAGACCACGAATAACCCTGTTGTCAAGAAGGCCTTCATTAATAGAGAAGGCAAAACCCGAAGTGGGCTTACATACTGTAGTGAGCGTCATTCTTTATTTTGTTTTTTGTGCCTGGCTTTTGGCAAGGTAACCGACACCAGCATTTTTCTGAGTGGAATGTCAGACTGGAGGCATGTGCACCAAAGAATTGAAGAGCACGAGCAAAGCATGACTCATAGAAATTGTGCCGAAGCATTTCTTTTAAACTGCTCTAAAGCTGATATAAACAACCTGCTTGGGGGCAGATATCTGGCAGTGCACCGTGACCAGGTGAGGAAGAGGCGCCAGGTTTTGGAACGGGTAGTGGAGGTTGTAAAGGTTTTAGGTAAGAGAGGCCTGAGTTACAGACACGTGGACAATGAGGCTGCATACAACCTTGATATCGATACTATAGACCATGGCAATTTTTTGGAGCTAATAATATTGCTTGGAAAGTACGACGTGTGCTTGAAAGAACATCTCAATAATGTTATTGTAAAAAGCAAAGAAATGCATGAGTCAGGGTCAAGAGGCAGAGGTTCATTTGTTACATTACTGTCCAAAACAACCATCAACTCTGTCATTGATGCAATCCGGACCTTAATTCAAGAAAACATCTCCACTGAGATCCAGAAAGCAGGAATGTTTTCCGTGCAGCTGGACACAACTCAGGATGTAGCAGGGCAAGATCAATGTTCAGTGATTTTAAGATATGTCACTGATGTGGTCCATGAGAGGCTTGTCGCAGTGGTCCGGTGCAGTGCATCCACTGGACAGTCCTTTGTGAAGTTGCTTACAGAGGTCCTTGAGCATTTGAAACTGGACATAAGCCTGTGCATAGGAAATTCCACAGATGGGGCTTCAAACATGCAGGGACAGTACAGAGGCTTCTCTGCGTTGCTCACATTACAGTTCCCCAACCATGTGCATGTGTGGTGCTATGCGCATGTCCTCAACCTTGTGTTGGCTGAGACCACTCAGATAGTGATTGAGAGTGGGTCACTGTTT
The DNA here is from genome assembly GCF_010015445.1 of Perca fluviatilis. Classification (NCBI taxonomy): domain Eukaryota; kingdom Metazoa; phylum Chordata; class Actinopteri; order Perciformes; family Percidae; genus Perca; species Perca fluviatilis. Next base: position 36,974,339 of record NC_053125.1, read on the forward strand.
GATCTCCTCAATGACACTGCAGTGTTCATCGAGGAGTCATATCAAAAAGTGAGCCTGTGGGAGAGGGAGAGTCATGACAAGAGGCACAGGCGCATTGCTTCAATTGGAGAGACACGGTGGTGGACGAAGCACGATGCCTTGAAGAAAGTATTTGGAGCATTTGGCAAACCCCAAGACTGTCTGTACATTGATGTGGTGTCCACACTCTCAGCCATACAGGAACAGAAGACAACAAAAGGAAATGTACGCACCAAAGCCAGAGGATACAAAGAGGGCTTACTCAGGTATGAGACAATTCTTACAGCTCAGCTGTTCCTCAGAATATTTGAGCTTACATCTCCACTGTCAAAGTACCTGCAGACTGGAGGGATGGACATCCTATCTGCCCATAGGATGGTCATCACTACTCAAGAGGCCCTAAAAGAGATCTCAAGAGAATTCCAGGTTGTGAAAGATGCGGCTGACGATTTTGTCAAATGGGCAAATGCAAAAATAGAAGAGCAGGATGAGGACACAGATATTGAAGTGGAGGCTGCACTGCCCCAGAAAAGAGTCAAAAAAAGAAATCCATGTTAGGAGAGATGGCTCAGGATGAGACCATGGCCGATGCAGAGAGGCCTATGAGGTTGGGGTACATAATCAAATTCTTGATACAGCTAGTGAAGCCATCCAACGAAGATTTCTGACCCATGGGACACTTTATGCTGATCTGTCATTTCTGCATCCCAAAACTTTCACCTTATCCGAACCAGTGCTCTCCCTAAATCAGCATTTGAAGACCTCAGCAAGTGCCTGGTGAAATTTGATAGCAGGGCAACTGTTGACAACCTGCAGATGGAGCTGAAAAGCTTAGCAGACCAATGGGATAGGCTAAAACTATCACCGCTGGATGAATATGCAACCCGAACAGTGGATGATGGATCAGATGGAATGGAGGAGGACATTGAAATTGTCAACAAAAGCTGTGCTTCTTGTAAAGAGTGCCCTCTGTGCTGCTTTCAGATTCTTCAGAGATTCAACCTGCTCACAGATGCATATCACCTGCTTGGACTTGCATACAAGTTTTTGTTGACACTGTCAATAACCCAGGTGGCCTGTGAACGATCATTTTCAACACTGAAATACATAAAAAGCAGACTGAGGAGTTGCCTGACTTCCAACAAACTTGAAGCCTTCATGTTGATGGCAACAGAAAAGGACATACTTGTGGCTTTGGATACAGACACTATCATTGACAGAGCTGCAGAGAAGAGTGAGTTAATGAAGAAACTAATGTTGTTGTAAGGTGAGATTATTTATGTTATCAATGTTATCAAATTATTTGTGGTGTAATGAATCCATTAGACAGAAAGTAATGTGATCATGACTTATTATTCCTCTGTTCTTCTCTCTCAGGTGCTCTCACTTGTGTGATAATAATCCAGTGTTGTTCAGAGGGCCATGCAGCTTTCCACTGTTACTTGCACTTGAGTATGGACATTGTGTATTCTATGGCCTCCAAGTCGTCAATCAAAAGTGAGTGAGTACACTGCTTCTCTTATATTGGTGCTCTTTTTCAGGGCATATACTACTCTCATACTACAACTCTCACACTACTTTAGTGTAGCTTTTGGGAAGGGTTATGGTTATTGTATTTAGCAGACACTTTTGTCCAAAGCGTCAAAATATGAATCTTACAATAGTTAAAATTAACAGTAAACAGTTTTGGTTTTTTACAGCAATGTTAAGCAACATAGTAATAGTAGTAATATTAATAATAATAATAATAATGGCAATACAATATCAAATACCAATAATAAAATAAAATAAACAAATACCATAAATAAACAAATCATAACTAAGAATTAGAGTTATGATTAAGACCCTCTTGAAGGATCCAAAACGATCACATGAGCGCTGAACACTAGATAACTCATATCATAGAGATACCGCATATTTTAAGAGGACTGTCTGCCGGGAATGTGTCTGACCAATCCAGTGGCCTGGGTGTGGGCGGGGCTAAAATACCAGGGCCGATTTTTTTCGTACCATCCAGCCCTGCCAGCGGCCTGCCTGCATGCTCCCCCTCCTGATTGGCCTGCCTGCATCCTTCCTTCCTGTGTCCTTGTCTCACTTCTCTTCCTCCTCCTTCCTCCTCCTCCTCCTCTACTCCTCTTCCATCTCCTCCTCTTCCCCTCTTCTTTCCTTCCTCCTCCTCCTCTTCAATTCCATCCTCCTCTTCCTTTTACCATCTCACACCTCCTCCTCCTCTTCACTTTCTCCCCTCCCGTACCATTCTCTCTCCTCCCTCTTCACTGTCCATCCTCCTTCTTCCTCCTCCTCCTCTCTTCTTCCTCTCCACCTCCTCCTCCTCCCCTCTCTCTTCCTTTTTTTTTTTTCCCTCTTCCTCCTCCTCTTCCCTTCCTTCCTCTTCACTGTTACCACTCCTCTCTTCATTCCTCCTCTTCCTTCCACTGTTTACCTTTCACATTCTCCTTCTTCCTTCCTTCACTGTTACCATCCACTACCATTTCTCCTTCATTCTTCTCTTCCTCATCCCTCTCCCTACACCCTCCTCCTCCTCTCTCCCTACTTCCCAATTAAAACCACCTCCCTTCACACACTATTACTCCCATACACATTACTAATTACTCTCATTACAGTTCACTAATTACTCCCATACAATTACACTAATTCCATACAGGGATTATTTTAACACATCCAGGACATGGTCCAACCCTAACCCCAACCCCCACTCTGCTCTGCATCTGCATCTTTTCTGACTACACCTTGGATAATGAAGAGGAAAAAAAAGAAATGTATATATATATATATATATATATATATATATATATACATACATTTCTTTTTTTTATCTTGATACGGTACTTTTCATATGGCTCTTTGTAGCATTACCTATTTATAGCCAATATACTTGCACTTACTACTTGTCGTCTGGAGTTTGCACCTTCAAGGTTGAACGCACTTAATTGTAAGTGGCTTTGGATAAAAGTGTCAGCTTAATATTCAAAAATATGACATTTTTAAACCGAAAAGTAAAGTTGCACGGCTGACGGGAAGACAACACAAGAGTTAAGTGCTAGAATTGGATTCTTCTTGCAAGTAAACAAACTTTGATATCACTTCAGTGGTTCCTGTCTATTATTTGATAATCAAATCATTCTAACATGAACTCAAAACGCAATAGTCTGTCACGATTGTCTGTTATGTTCTGTTTCCTGTTTTATATTTCCTTGTCTCCCTTGTCTTGTCTAGTTTACTTCCTGTCCTTGGTTTTCCCTCCCTTGTGATTGTCTGATTTGTTTCACCTGTTGTGCCTCCTGTTCCTTGTTAGTCCTCGTTACCCTGTGTATTTAGTCTCTCTGTTTCCTTTGGTCTCTTGTCGGTTCGTTGTTTCGCTGTCAGTCCTGTGTGAGTACTGGTCGTTTATAGTTTCGAGTTTGTTAGTTGTGTGAGTTGTAATAAAGAGTTTGTTCTGCACATTTGCTGTGGAGTCTTGCATTTGGGTCCACCTGCTGCAACCCCTGACATAGTTCTCCTGAATCAATGTACCAAAGGGACTATATCTCTTATACCAAAACCAGGTGAGAGATGTGAAACATCAATTAGGCAAGCATCTGACCTCTTTAATAAAAACAGTTTTGAAAAGGAAACCCTTAGTTTTAAGAGATGAAACAAAGCCCACACAATTAACCAGGCCATAAATAATCAATTTAGATCATTTTATGAAAAACTGATATACTTCAGACATAAAAGACCAGTACCATTTCCCTTTCTTAAAATCAATCAACCTTAAATGTCTTTCTCCTGAATAAATTGAAGATCTTAGTAAGTATATAACGAACATAGATTGGTACGGTTCACCAAAAAACATCTGAACCGCTCGGTTCGCTAGTCTCGGTTCGGAGCGTGTGTGTGCCGCACGGTTCGTCAATACACTGTTAATGTGCACTAACCACTTACTGCTGTAGCGCCCACTTTATACATCTATGGTAAAACACTTACCGGAAATGACGAGTGGGATGAGTGTCATGACATGGCAGCTGATTGGACGAACGCGTCACGTGGGTCTGGCTGCTCCTGAATTTCAAAACAGACTCTAATGGCGTCTCGTTCTGAATACGATCTCATATTGTACTAAAATAGTTCACTAAAACGTGTTTCTGAAAACATTTGAAGAGAGAAATAGGCCGTACAGTTGCTGAATCTGTCTTCATTTCAGATCAACAAAGGTCAGTTTAAAAGACTTTGAGAGGTGGCGAGCCGAGCCGACCGCTCCTCAACTGGAGTGTGGCGTGATGCAGGTCACGTCATGTGCAGAAATGTCAGGTGGGAGAGATAAGGAAGGCTGCCCCGAGCTGGAGGATGTGCCAGCGTCGTTTAATCTGGTGTGTGGGAACATTTCGGATTTCATGTGACCTATGATGACTGCTTAAATAAAACAATAGATAGAACTGCCTCTGTGTGCAAGCATTGTGCAACATGCATTCACTATAACTAATTTTAGCTATATATCATATGCTGAAGTATATTTTATTTATTTATTCAAACATCTTTCTCCTGAGCAGTGTTGGTCTAGTTACTTGGAAATAGTAATTAGTTACTGATTACTTCTCCAAGAAAGTAATCCAGTTACTTTACTGATTACTTATTTTCAAAAGTAATTAGTTACTGTACTAGTTACTTTACTAAGTTACTTTTCAAAAACATGCGTCGGAATGATTCAGAGTCAACAGTGGAAATTGGCAGCATGTCCTCGACAATACAGCCATCGACGAGCTTCTTCAGTTCAGCGGCACTAAGTCCTGTTGCTTTTAAGGCTATTTTCACCTGTTTAGCAGGAGGGGGGGGGGCCCACGGAGGTTCGCCCGGTAGAGCTGGATGTAGCCGCAGCAGTCATGTCAGTTGGGGGTTCAGGTTTTTTTTCCAGTGAGTTTCACATTCCTGTGCCGGCTTGCTAGGTGCTCGCTCTGATTTGAAGTGGAATTTTTCACTGTAGATAAAAGTTTTCTTCCCACGCAGAGTGTAGAGCGGACGCTGATGTTTTTGTCACATTTAACCGAGTCAAACTCAAAGTACTGTCGGTACTTTCAAGCATTAAACGCTGCACGGTCCTGCTCTGTCCCGCGCCCCATGTTGTCTCTTGTTCAACACATGGGTGTATTAAGAGAACGGTTCAACACTAGCAACCATGTCGGTGTTTACCACTGACGTCGCAGCACTCATACGTCATTGTCACTCACGAGACAGTCTCACGAAACAAAATCACGGTTAAGTATGCAGTAAAGCTGCCTGCTTACGGGGAAGTAACAGTAATCTAATTACTGTTTTTGCAATTGTAATCCCTTACGTTTTTTTTTTTTTCTGCGACAAAAGTAATCGGATTACAGTAACGCGTTACTTCTAACGCGTTACTGCCCATCAGTGCTCCTGAGTAAACTGAAGATATTAGCTAGGATATAACCAACATAGAAATACAATCTGCTATTAACAGCTTTCCCCTCAAAAAAGCTACAGGAATGGATGGCTTTCCTACAGAGTTTTACACCACATTCTGGGCTAAAATTGATTCCTTATTCACAGAAGTGGTGATTTACATTCAACTGTCTCGTTTATATTAACCGTTAATAACGTGTTGTCCTCAGGACAAATCTGAGACATTAAAAAAAAAAAAAAATCGTTATCAGAAAAGTTAGTTTTTTCAACCAAATTTTCAGAAAAAAATAGGATATGCGGATAGTTTCACACAACCAGTGTTGGGAAGGATACTTTAACGTATTTCATTACAGAATAATTTGTACCGTATTCTGTTACGTTACTCAATCGGAGTAACGTATTCTGGAATCACTTGGATTACTTCAGGATTACTTCCACATTGAATTGGCGTTTTATAAGTGTAGGAATGCAGCTATCACATCCAGCTTACTAAACAGGCATATTATGGTGTGTTCTTTTTATTCCAACTAGCTGAATGTGTACCTGAACAAGCAGATAGATTATTGTATTGGTAGTCCCGAACTGCATACTACAAAAATCTAACCACAGTCTTGCTACCATGAGCTAATTTTAGCTAACATTAGCCAGCATGTCAAAGGGGGCTAGTCAGTCTTTAGTCAGCTCTGGAGCTAGTAAATCAGCACGTAGGAGAATGTAAAGTCGCACGTCAACGTTAAAATAGCAAGGTGACCAGTAAAACTACAGCAGACGACTACCCTTGGCTAATTAAAAAAATAGCTTACTTTAAGATGCTTCTTCAGGTTGGAGGTGGAGTAAATTGGACACTGAAAGGAGGTTGGTTGCTGGCAAGTTATATTTCATTCTCTTTGTTCGTTCTTTACTATGAAATGCTGTTTGAATTTCCAAGATAGAAACTTATTCCTGTCCTGGCTCTGTCGTGTCGGTTCCGAGTCCATTGTGACTGATCACGCAAATAGCTATTTTTATCGATTTCATATCGGGGCTTCTGGAAAATGCATAGAGTTGACTTAATTCACTCAGAGTGAATAAACTAGTGAAACAGAGAAGTATCGTCATGTAATCCAAAGATTTCAACAATGTAACTGTATTCTAAATACCAACGATTTAAATTGTAACTGTAACGGAAAACAGTTACTCATAATTTGTATTCTGAATACATAACGCCGGTACATGTATTCCGTTATTCCCCAACACTGCACACAACGCACTTCACAAGTAAAATAAATGATCAGCACACTACTTTCTTTAAATCTTGATGTTGTATTCAATTTTATAGCATTTGCAAAAAAAAAAATTAAAGAAATAACGTTGAAATGAGTGACAAAAATGTCAGCAAAAGCTTCAAAAACGTGGGGCAAAAAACCCCACAAAAACGTCAAAAGCCGCAGAAAAAATTGAATAAAACATCGATAAAAGCACCAAAACTTTTGAAAAAGACGACCAAAAACATGTTTAAATTTTGACCAAGAAAAACTAAAAGTTACACGGTCGACGGGAAGCCAACACAAGGGTTAAAACAGTCTGCGTAATATTATATATTATTATTACACTGATTGAACTCTGGCAAGATAACATGGAGCCACAGCCGTCCTTGTCTAGACCAGGGGGGATGCTGAGGGACCACTATAGGTCCGCAGACCACCTGCAGTATCCTCACGGACCACTAGAGGTCCGCGGACCACCTGCAGTACCCTCACGGACCACTAGAGGTCCACGGGGCACCTGCAGTACCTTCACGGACCACTAGAGGTCCGTGGACCACCTGCAGTAACCTCACGGACCACAAGAGGTTCGTGGACCACCTGCAGTACCCTCACGGACCACTTGTGGTCCGCGGACCACCTGCAGTACCCTCACGGACCACTAGAGGTCCGCGGACCACCTGCAGTACCCTCACGGACCACTAGAGGTCCGCGGACCACCTGCAGTACCCTCACGGACCACTAGAGGTCCGCGGACCACCTGCAGTATCCTCACGGACCACTGGAGGTCCGCGGACGACCTGCAGTACCCTCACGGACCACTAGAGGTCCGCGGACCACAGTTTGGGAATGACTGCGGGGTGATGCTGAGGGGAGAACATGTCCTCCCAGACTGAGATAAAGAAGGTAACATCCACTTCATTGTGACTACATGGATATTCCACCTTTTATTACTAGAGGCTGCTGTAGAGAGCTCTTCATAAGTCTTATTCTGGACTTTGTATTACTAGAGGCTGCTGTAGAGAGCTCTTCATAAGTCTTATTCTGGACTTTGTATTACTAGAGGCTGCTGTAGAGACTCTTCATGAGTCTTATTCTGGCTTTGTATTACTAGGGTTGCTGTAGAGAGCTCTTCATAAGTTTATTCTGGCTTTGTGTACTAGGGCTGCTGTAGAGAGCTCTCTCATAAGTCTTATTCTGGACTTTGTATTACGAGGCTGCTGTAGAGGCTCTTCATAAGTCTTATTCTGGACTTTGTATTACTAGAGGCTGCTGTAGAGAGCTCTTCATAAGTCTTATTCTGGACTTTGTATAACTAGAGGCTGCTGTAGAGAGCTCTTCTTCATAAGTCTTATTCTGGACTTTGTATTACTAGAGGCTGCTGTAGAGAGCTCTTCATAAGTCTTATTCTGGACTTTGCAGTATAGAGGCTGCTGTAGAGAGCTCTTCATTAAGTCTTATTCTGGACTTTGTATTACTAGAGGCTGCTGTAGAGAGCTCTTCATAAGTCTTATTCTGGACTTTGTATTACTAGAGGCTGCTGTAGAGAGCTCTTCATGAGTCTTATTCTGGACTTTGTATTACTAGAGGCTGCTGTAGAGAGCTCTTCATAAGTCTTATTCTGACTTTGTATTACTAGAGGCTGCTGTAGAGAGCTCTTCATAGTCTTATTCTGGACTTTGTATTACTAGAGGCTGCTGTAGAGAGCTCTTCATAAGTCTTATTCTGGACTTTGTATTACTAGAGCTGCTGTAGAGAGCCTTCATAAGTCTTATTCTGGACTTTGTATAACTAGAGGCTGCTGTAGAGAGCTCTTCATAAGTCTTATTCTGGACTTTGTATTACTAGAGGCTGCTGTAGAGAGCTCTTCATAAGTCTTATTCTGGACTTTGTATTACTAGAGGCTGCTGTAGAGAGCTCTTCATAAGTCTTATTCTGGACTTTGTATTACTAGGGGCTGCTGTAGAGCTCTTCATAAGTCTTATTCTGGACTTTGTATTACTAGAGGCTGCTGTAAGGCTCTTCATTAAAGTCTTATTCTGGACTTTGTATTACTAGAGGCTGCTGTAGAGAGCTCTTCATAAGTCTTATTCTGGACTTTGTATTACTAGAGGCTGCTGTAGAGAGCTCTTCATAAAGTCTTATTCTGGACTTTGTATTACTAGAGGCTGGTGAGAGCTCTTCATTAAGTCTTATTCTGGACTTTGTTGTACTAGAGGCTGCTGTAGAGAGCTCTTCATAAGTCTTATTCTGGACTTTGTATAACTAGAGGCTGCTGTAGAGAGCTCTTCATAAAAGTCTTATTCTGGACTTTTGTATTACTAAAGGCTGCTGTAGAGAGCTCTTCATAAGTCTTATTCTGGACTTTGTATTACTAGAGGCTGCTGTAGAGAGCTCTTCATAGAGTCTTATTCTGGACTTTGTATTACTAGGGCTGCTGTAGAGAGCTCTTCATAAGTCTTATTCTGGACTTTGTATTACTAGAGGCTGCTGTATAGAGCTCTTCATAAGTCTTATTCTGGACTTTGTATTACTAGAGGCTGCTGTAGAGAGCTCTTCATAAGTCTTATTCTGGACTTTGTATTACTAGCTGGGGGCCTGCTGTAGAGAGCTCTTCATAAGTGTTATTCTGGACTTTGTATTACTAGAAGGCTGCTGTAGAGAGCTCTTCATAAGTCTTATTCTGGACTTTGTATTACTAGAGAGCTGCTGTGAGAGCTCTTCTTATGGATTCTTATTCTGGACTTTGTATTACTAGGGCTGCTGTAAAGGCTCTTCATGAAGTTCTTATTCTGGACTTTGTATTACTAGGGGCTGCTGTAGAGGCTCTTCAGAAGTCTTATTCTGGTCTTTGTATTACTAGGGCTGCTGTAGAGCTCTTCATAAAGTCTTATTCTGGACTTTGTATATACTACAGGGCTGCTGTAGAGGCTCTTCATAAGTCTTATTCTGGACTTTGTTTACTAGGGGCTGCTGTAGAGCTCTTCATAGTTATTCTGGATTTGTATTACTAGGAGGCTGCTGTAGGGGCTCTTCATAAGTCTTATTCTTGTCTTTGTATTACTAGGAGGCTGTTGAGGCTCTTCATAAGTCTTATTCTGGACTTTGTATTACTAGAGGCTGCTGTAGAGAGCTCTTCATAAGTCTTATTCTGGACTTTGTATTACTAGGAGGCTGCTGTAGAGGCTCTTCATAAAGTCTTATTCTGGACTTTGTATTACTAGAGGCTGCTGTAGAGAGCTCTTCATAAGTCTTATTCTGGACTTTGTATTTACTAGGAGGCTGCTGTAGAGAGCTCTTCATAAGTCTTATTCTGGACTTTGTATTACTAGAGGCTGCTGTAGAGGGAGCTCTTCATAAGTCTTATTCTGGACTTTGTTATTACTAGAGGCTGCTGTAGAGGAAGCTCTTCATGGGTCTTATTCTGGACTTTTTCCATTACTAGAGGCTGCTGTAGAGAGCTCTTCATAAGTCTTATTCTGGACTTTGTATTACTAAAGGCTGCTGTGTAGAGCTCTTCATAGGTGTCTTATTCTGGACTTTGTATTTACTAGGCTGCTGTAGGAGCTCTTCATAAAGTCTTATTCTGGACTTTAACATTCCTGTTGTTCTCGGTCATTTTTCAAAAGGTTTCTGTGTAAAAAATGTGGGTTTCTTTCCAACCAAATTGTTAAAAAGAAATAGCGTGGATGGTTCCTTATAAGCTCTTCACAAGTAAATTAAATGATCACACACACTGTAATAAATTTCATGTTAGTTTAACTTGAAAATCGAGAGTTCACTCAACTTGAAGACTGCCTTTGTTTCAACTTAGAAATTAAAGTTAATGTAGAGTTGATGTAACTACAGTGTTCTAGTTTGTTAAAGTTGTTTCTTTTAGTTGATTTAACTTTGTATTGCTTGGTTTAACTTCATACTTAAAGTTAAAACAAAATCCATTTATTTTCTTTAATAATGCAAAGAAACCTTCCTTGCCTAGTATAACAGACATACCTTTCTTCTTTTATTTCAACTCACAGTTTAAAGTTAAAACAATAACACATTTATAGCAGAGATGCGTGGGTGCTTGGGTGGGAGCCACCCAGGGCCCACGTGCAAAATAGCCCCTACTGCTGATTTGCATCACTGGCACAAAATGGCGTAGTGAAGTGCCGGAATTAATGGTGAAAGAAACCTATTACTACTCAACATCAACTGTAATACTCCAGCTCTTCTTATCAAGCGTAACGTCACTTACTCATCGTTACTGTTACTTGTTGTGCTGGTTGTAAACCAACAACTGTATTTTTTCGTAAAAATAAGAAATAAGTGGACATACTAAATGGGTCTGTAATATTTTACAGTGCAGGGACACACACACACACACACACACACACACACACACACACACACACACCCCCCCCACAGTGAATGCTCTGAGATCAGTTGAACTAAAGCTGTCAGATAAGTGTAGCGGAGTAACTAAAGTAACTAGTAACTAAAGCTGTCAGATAAATGTAAGCGGAGTACTCTAAAGTAACTTAGTAACTAAGCTGTCAGATAGAGTGTAGTGGGTAACTAAAGTAACTAGTTTAACAAACTTTTGGCCTGTACTGTATATATATATATATATATATATATATATATATATATATATATATATATATAATATATATATAGTAGTTTGTGGTCCCCTCTAGGCAGCTTCTTTCATTTGAAACTTTTATTGTGAAGATACGAGTGGGAGGAAGAAGCGGAAGTGCCCTTGTTCCCCTGTGATATCCGGTGCTGTGCGGTAGAATAGCTGTGTAGTGTGTTAGCTGCTGATCTTATTGGACCGTTTTTAGGAGACAGAGGCTCGAGGTAAAGACACACACACACTCAGGTAAAGCCCTCTAATGACTGCTCTTTATCACGGAGATCAAAGCGAGGAGGAGGCTGAGCTGCGCATACCGCCGACACTCAATGATTTCAGGTTATGCTCCGTGTGTTGCTCACTGCTTCATTAGCAGCATTCCAGGTGTTGTGTGTGTGTGTTATTGTTTTGTGTGTGTGTGTGTGTGTGTGTTGTGTGTGTGTGTGTGTGTGTGTGTGTGTGTGTGTGTGTGTGTGTGTGTGTGTGTGTGTGTGTGTGTGTGTGTGTGTGTGTGTGTGTGTCTGTCTGTGTCTGTCTGTCTGTCTGTCTGTCTCTGTCTGTCTGTCTGTTAGGTGTTACGTTCTAGTTAGAGTCTCTGTTGGGTTTTGGTGGGTCAACAAGGCCGGTGCTTGGGTGCCCTGTCCTCACCCCCCTGTGAGCTCCCCAACGACATGTCACGGTTTTGGATGTTAACACGTGGTGCCGCACTCACTTTTCTTATAATGGATGTGTGGTGAGGCGTGGTCCTTGTTGACCTCTTGTACCACATTCCATACTCTTTATATTGTGTGTTTATAATGTGTTGAGATTAACAGCGATTGGGAAATACTGTATTTTGTTGGTGTGACCTATTAATGACTATCCTCCTAAGAATTCCTCTGAAATTCACAAATATTCATTAACTTGAAATGGGACACCGTTGTTACTTTATAGACCTTTAGGGGAGATTGTTATATAAGTTTGATAAATTCAACTGTAAAAGTGTAGAAATTACCAAAATGAAGCTAACTATCCCTGATTTGTAGCTAGTACACATAGCTAGGATTGAAGGGACCAGTCTGCTTGCTTACCTCACAAATATTCATTAACTTGATGGACACGTTGTTAGCTTTATAAGACATTTAGTTAGATGTGTAAGTGGTGCTGTGAAATTCAAACTGTAAATATACACATTCGACCAAAATGAAGCTAACTATCTGTATTTGTAGCTACACATGGGTGGGATTGAAGGGAGTCGCTAAACACCTAGCTAATCTTCATCAAAATATTAATTAACTTGAAATCGGACACGGTTTAGTACTTTATAAGACATTTAGGTTAGATGTTGTATAAGGTAGGCGTGACATGTGTTGTACTGTGGTAAAGAGATTGCTGGTAGCAAGTCTCTGGCAGCCTCTCACTCTCACACGGACGGTTGCTTGGGAAGGAAGAGCTGCGGGTCCTGGAGCTCTGTCAGGGCTACCAGCCTAGCGGGACTCACAACAGGCGGGGGTCTGTGGAGGGCAGCGGCAGTGGCCGAGGCAGCAACACCCGCTGAAGTCCGACACACACTGTTCACCATATTTGCAATTAGCCATCAATTTTTGTAAAAGCGGCCCATATTTCACTTTTTAGTTGATTTCTCACATAAAAGTCTCAAAGTGGATTTAGTAATGAAACATTGCAGTGTCTGGAGTATGAATTCTGTAACTTCTCTAATGTATTGTGTATTGGGTTTGCTCACCAATCTTTTTGTCTGCTTATATTCCTCACCAATCCCGACTCATCTAAATATTCCACGCATACCATATTTGGAAGAAAGCTCTTGTTGCAAATAGGGAAACCAGGGATGCTAGGGCCAATAAAGTATCAACCAACCATTTTCAGCCCCACCATGTTACTACTTACGCCCTACACTGTGAAATACTCTATATAATCATTCTATCACCTTTTAAAGTTTTTGTCACCTTTGGCGATGTTTTTGATGTTTTTATATAATAGAAAAGATTTTTTAAATTTGACAAATTTGACCCGAGGGACTATGCACCGATCAACTTTTCAGTAAATATTTATTTATTTAATGATTAAGGTCCAATATGTAATATATGTACTGTAATAAATAAAAAATGGCATCAGTGCCTCATCAGATATTGGGAAACATGTTAAGCTAGAAATACTATCTTTTCTGACAACAATGCTAGTGTCGGTATTTTTCTTTTAGAAATTTACGTTCATTAAATTTTGTTTATGTTTTTGATCTGTGTGTGCTGTGTTTTGCCGTTTTGCCAGATATACTGGCCGGTACCCCCTACAGCTGTAAGCGGTGAGTACCCTGCTACACAAGCCATCCAATGGAGTAATTTTCCACCTAAAAAACCCACATGTTTCTAACGTTTACGTGACCAGAGATGTAATAACCCTGGTAAATGTTGGAGATGTATTTGAAGAGATGGAACAGCTTAGATCCGTTGTGTTTGTTGTGTTTTAAGCGTTTCCTCTGTACAAATCCTAAACTAAAAATGTGTCTGTCTGTTAGATAGTTGATAGATGTAGTTAGGTTAAAGACTCCTTAACACCCTTTTGTACTGTCAATATAGTTGGCATCTACCGTTAGCTACTCGTGTGTGTGAAGTAATGTCTGGCTATGTGAGGTGCATCTACCGTTAGCTACTCCTTGGCATTGGATATGTCACATATATGTGAACTTACATTATCTACTCTTTGCTACTTGAAGTATGTTTATGTGAATGCTCTACTTACTACTCTTTGTGATGTTTATGTGAATTAATACTCTACGTTAGCTCTTGTGTGCGTAGTATGTTTGTAGCTGCTCTACTTACTACTCTGTGTTGTTCTATATGTGACTTATTGCTTCTCTTCTTTGCTTGATATGTTAGTCATTAATCTCTTGTTATGTTGAACTGGGTGCTAAATACTTGTTTTATGGTTACTTATTAACTCGTGGGTTGTTTTGGTGTTATTATGATGTTATATTTAAATGTGTGGTGTGAGTGTGGTTTATGTTATTCTTATGGTTTTTCCTCAAAACTTACCTCATACTACCTCCCTCCTTCACCGGTACGTGTTATTTAAGTAAACTTCTGTGTACTTAACTTTCCAATTCATTTGTTTAGGAGTTTATAATAACCTATTTGTACTACGTGTAGTAGAGTTTGTAGAGGTGTAGCGAGATCTCGTTACAGCGAACTTCCTGGAATAATGGCAGTAAGTGACAGCAGCAACCTAATATTGTAAAGGAAAAAAATGCATTACTACTAACTACTGCACCAAGAGGGTGAGTGGTTTCAAGCTGTTTTACTGTGAGTGTTTCTGCATAGGTGCTTCGTGTTAGCCTGTGGTTATCTGACATTTTTTTCTTACGTTTACATTTTGTGTGTTTTGTCTGTCACTCTTTAGCGTTTATTATTTCCGCTGAGAAAACTAAATGTTGCACCACACAAATGATTTAAAATTAGCAGGGGATCTTCAATAGTAATTCCAGCTCCATCGCGCTCCATCACATCGCCTCAGCGAGACAACTTTTCACCTTTCGGCAAATCTCACTCCACTAACTGGGTGGGATAGCTAACATATTTAGGACTATTTCCCCAAGTTTTATTTTCTTCATTAGAAGTTTTCTGTACAAATAGTATTACAATCTCAGCTTCTCTCTACATTGAACCCAGTCTGTGTCGCTGTTTCTCCACCTAGAAGTTTGGTATCATTTGAGGGCATTATTGGTGGGGTCATATCACGAGGTATAAGCGTGGATCCAGTACTGTATGTACACACTAGGGCGCACGATTATGGCCAGAAAATGATAATCACGATTATCTTGATCAATGTGATCGATTAATTATCAGATTAATTTGTTGATTTAGCCAAACAAAATTTTTATTGTCACATAGGCCAATTACTTAACTGCTTTTACATCCATTTTTGTGCTACATTCCTCCTTTTATTGAAGGATACATGAAGGAGTAATGCCATTTCAGCTGTTAATGCGACCCTTTCCATACATGCCGTTTGCAGTAAAGGTATCTAGAGATGCTTGCTTACCATTAAACCCACAAAAATCTGAGGGATTCAGTTATTTTTTCTACATACTGACATAGTTTAGTGTAACATAATAATTTGTTAAAATGTAGATTAATGATAATCTCTCATTTGAAAATAATTTAATTTATTTGTCGTATGCTTTATCATATAAAATAAAGATATTTTATGAATAAGTCAAAGGTCTTAGCTGGGCTTAGTTGGTACGAGTCACCATTTTAAGACCACACATGTGTTCAATAAGCCCACAACAAAATGCATTGACAAAAGTATACGGGTTATCCCATTGATGTCACACTAAAGGCCGAACGTACGTAACTAC
>NC_053125.1:36990490-37007990 GCF_010015445.1 Perca fluviatilis
ATGGTGGCTGAACGGTCGTATTGCTTCGACCCGAGTGACGCCCTTTTTGAGGGCTTAACGTCTCAAAACTCAACAAAGTTAGAAATTCATAAAATTCATTATTTTGGGGTTTGGAATAGGACCTAAAATGGTTAAATCTACACTCTACAAAATTAAAAGCTAGGGCACTGCGTACATTTTGTTTGCGATATGCTAAGCGAGCTTGAAGGAGTACATAGCATGTCAAGGACGCGTACACAAAGCGTGGTGGTGGCATACCCTAAACCCAACAGGAAGTCTGCCATTTTGAACTGAAAAGTTCAAATTAGTCTGATTTTGGCCATTTCTACATGTGATACTTTAACGAACTCCGATCAACTTCCAAAGAAGATGAAAAGTTATTAAAAGAAAAGCTTTTCGGTCATAGGTAACTACAGTACCCCTAGGTAAGGACTACTAGCCAGTCAGCAGCAGAGTATGAGGGGAAGTACCTTGCAGTACCTAGTTAAGGACTACTAGCCAGTCAGAAGCAGAGTATGAGGGCTGCCCTGACAGTTACCTAGGTAAGGACTACTAGCCAGTCAGAAGCAGGTATGTGGGTGTGCCATTTTAGCAGCTTCCGGAGCATTATAACATGTGTTACAAAGTGACCCACATTTGTCTCTGAAGTAAAGGCTGGACTACAATACAGCTGTTTGGAGCAGTTTGTGAACACTGTTAACATGACTGCATCCGGCACATATATTCCTTCATTTTGTCATAAATTATTGGATGAAAAGTTTAAATTGTGAGTGAGAGCAAGTCTAGGGTTTAAAGAAGGTTGCTCCCTAACTCTCTCTCTCTGTCTGTTGCTATAGAAATGGAGAGGAGGAAGGGACCCAAACGCCACCACTGTCAACACTGTGAAAAATCCTTCACAACATCTGAATATTTAAAGATTCATCAAGAGAGTTCATACTGGAGACAAGCTGTACAGCTGTTGATCAGTAATGGGGCAGCTTTCACACAAGAGAGCAGCCTAAAAGCCATCAACGTCTTCACACTGGAGATAAACCTTACAGCTGTGATCAATGTTGGGCAGCTGTCAACAAACGAATACCCTAAACAGACATCAACACATTCACACTGGAAATAAACCTTACAGATGTGATCAATGTGGGACAGCTTTTGCCGCGACAAGGAGAAATACCCTAAAGCACGATCAAGCGAATTCACACTGGAGAGAAGCCGTTTAGCTGTGATCAATGTGGGACAGCTTTCGCGACCAACAAGAGTACCCTAAAAGACATCAACGCATTCACATTGGAGATAAACCTTACAGCTGTGATCAATGTGGTAAAACCTTTACTAGGAGTAGTGAAGTAGAAATCCACCGACGTATTCACACTGGAGAGAGGCCGTACCGGTGTGATCAATGTGGTAAAACTTTTGCTCGTAGTGGTAGCCTTTACTCTCACCAGCCCGATTCACACACGTGAGAAGCCGTCACTAGTGTGATCAATGTGGAAAAATGTTTTCTGAGAGTAGTAGCCTTAAATACCACCACAAGCACATTCACACTGGAGAAAAGCCTTACAGCTGTAATCATTGTGCAGCAGCTTTTTCTCAGAGTAGTGACCTTAAAACTCACCAGCGCATTCACACTGGAGAGAAGCCGTACTGGTGTGAACAATGTGGGGAAACGTTTTCTCGTGGCGATGCCCTTAAATATCACCAGCTCATTCACACTGGAGAAAAGCCATATGTGTGTGATCAATGTGGGTCAGCTTTTGCTCAGAGTGGTCACCTTAAAACTCACCAGCGCATCCACACAGGAGAGAAGCCTTACTGGTGTGAACAATGTGGGAAAATGTTTTCTCAGAGTAGTAACCTTAAAATTCACCAGCGCATTCACACTGGAGAGAAGCCGTACTGGTGTGAACAATGTGGGAAAAGGTTTTCTCAGAGTAGTCACCTTAAATCTCACCAGCGCATTCACACTGCCTTGTAGTGAACATGTTTCAGAGCCGAGCTGTTTCCTCCTGCCTCCTCCTCATGCCCTGATAGCTGAGTTGTTATATTCTGATCTTCTCTCCACATTGAAGGTTGACCATCAGTAACTTTATCTTCTGAACACCATGGATGTTATTCTGTTACCACTACACATTACGCTCCATCCCTTTTAAAGGGATTAATTCCACTCAAAATTTGCTTTTATTGCTGTAATAAAATATGCACTACTTAAAGGGATACTTCACCGATTTAGCATTCAGCTTTGTATCAGTAGAAACCCGATAGTATTTCTGAATGACCCGTTCTTCCCTCCCTCATGTCCCCCTGAGAAGAAAAGTTTCTGCATTTGGGGTCTGGAAAAATCTTCCGATGACGTAAAATGACAATTTTTGCGTCATTGGAAGACCGTGGGCCAGAGGCAAGGACTACAGCCAGTAGTAGGATCTACTCGATTATGTTTTCAACAGCCCACAGGGTTGGACTGCCGAGTCTGGCCGAGGTATTCCCGAAAAACGACTGTCCAGCCATCTTGAATCTCCGCTTAAACAGGCTTTCGGTTTTCCAGCAGAAAACCATTTTACAACAATTATCTGCATTCAAACTACCCGGACGGTGTACCACCGCGATACATCGGTACAGATCCGGAGAATATGGAGGAAACGTTATTACAGACGTCAATACCGGCACACTACGTGAAGCTTCGCATCGGAGACCAGCGGTGTCAGCTCAATACCGCTAGCCGGCTAGGGGACAGCCTCACTCGGCTAGGTGGAAAGCTAACGGCTAGCTGTCCACCTGTCCCAGCCATCCTGCTTGCAAAGTGTCTGCTCATTAAACAACAAGCTGGACTACATCCTCCTTCAACGAAAATCCCAACGTGAGTTCAGAGACTGCCGTGTTTTTGTTGTTGTGGAAACATGCCTGAACAACAGTGTACCGGAACCGGGACTATCCAGCTACCAGGCTGCTCTCGCCGGCCCGTGGAGTTGGACTGGTGTAGAAATAAAATCCAACTAGCTACTGCTAACTGCTGGTGGAGCTTGTGACTGTTAAATGCCGACCATTCGACATTCCACGCTAATTCACGGCTGTGTTTATGCTCGGTGTTTACAGCCCACCAAGCGCTAATGCTAGTATGCGTTAGCTGAACTTTACGGAGCCTATAAAGTGTGTGTACTAAATGTAGCCTGTTTCGTATGTTGTTTTTATATAATGTCGTTTTTATATAATGTCGTTTTTATATATGTTAAATGTGTAACACCACTTGAGTCACGATGAAACGTTGTTGACGCTTGATTTGAGTTGAATGCCTCTGTCGGTCTGTCAAGCGGTAGGCGTGGCTTGGGAGTGGACTCAAAGCAACGAAGCAGTTGCATTCTGGGGTTTGGTGTTTTTCATCCATATAAGACCAAAACACATTTTCTGGCTTTTCTCGGCCTAGAAGTCACCAATTTCAATTTTTTTTTTCACATTTCTACTACATAAGTACCCAATTTAAAGATATATTCAGCTTTCCAGCGGTGAAATATTCCTTTAACTAATCGCGCAACGGAGTATTTGTTCAAAATAAAAAAAACCAACAAAGGTAATGTCAAGTTGCTGAAATATTTAGTCTAATGTCCCTTAAGACAAACAAAAGAAGCATTCTTAACTGGGAAGCTTTAATAAGAACATGTCTGCTGCTGCTTAAAAAATAACAAACCGTTAATGTGTTTAAACTGCGTCTGTACCGCCGCCATCTTGGGACGAACAACTGATCTTAAAGTAACTTTTTGCACCTTTTAAAATAATCGTTTCAGTGGTTCATCAACTCGTAACAGGGTAAACGGCACTTCTGCATTCTCTTTTCTGCTCTCTACCGGCTATAACCGCACTAAGCAAGTTTGCCAGATTGGGAAGCTGATCTGTAGTTCCAATGAGACATAATCATAATGGGACAATTCCTTTTCCAACCTGTGAACCTAGCGGATAATAACCCATGTGTAGTGAGGGTAGCAGAGGGTAAAGTAAACACAAATCTCTATTTCTACACCACTAACAAGGCTCAAAATATCACCACACTTCCACGGTAGCATAATGACGGTCGCTACATGTTAACCCCAGCATTGAGATCTTTGTAAGTGCACAGACAGTTTATTAAAAAGATAGTATAGAAAGACATTACCGTTCATGTATACAGGCAGGCGCCATCTTGGGAAAACAGTCAAGACCAGTCGAACGGTGAACGCCGTACAGCGGGAGCTGAACTGTCACTTGAAATCTCCCGTGGTCCGTGGTTTCCCAATGGGTCGTTTGTGAAATGTGACTACGTGGGAATGCATGAATTATATCTGTTTATTAAAATATATGGGTGACTAACTACAAGGGTTAGGGTTCTACTGGTCCTGACTGTTTTCCCAATATGGCGCCTGCCTGTATAGGTGAACGGTAATGTATTTCTAGACCATTGGCAATTTTAGACCCTTTTTAGGGGGGCTCAAGAAACATAGTGTTGGCCAATCAGAGGTGGTTATGATGTCAGACTCCCGCCTTTGGCTGAGTCTCTATCTGATCTGTTAGAGGGAGAGCAGGAGACGGTTGGGTAGTTTAAGGTTGGTAGTCCCCAGAGAAGAAGGTGGTCATTTTATGGTGCAGATCAGAACCCAAATTGTCTGAAATCTCCTGCACTCACTTGCTATTTTTCGTTTCTTCGGTTCTGCCCATTTTGGGTCACTTGTTGCAGACAAAGTTTTTGTTTGACAGCTCTTCTTTTATGAGAGGCTGTCTTGTTCAAGACAGTAGCTCCCTAAGCGGTAAAACTAAGAAGTAAAATAATACAGTCAGGGACCGAATTTCGTGTGTGGGCTATATGCCATTATATTTTTAGAATTTGCCACGGGCCAATTCAAATGGACCGCCCTAGTTTGGACACCCCTGTATAAAGGTAGTGCATTATAGAACATACTACCCCCAACTATAAGGGAATGTCCCACTCTGGCCACATTTAATAGCCAGGTAAAGGTGTGGCTTAGAGCTAACCAAACATACAACCACCTCTAATGGTGTTTTTCCATTACATGGTACCTGCTCGACTCTACTTGCCTCGACTCAACTCGCGCACTGCTGTTCCTGCTTTCCTTGCAGCATTTTAGTACCGCCTCAGCGTGGCTGGTCGTCATAGTGACTGTCGGTAGTGGCTCGGTAGCGTGCATTTCCCGTCCGACTCATTTCCTGGTTCTCCGTCTCCGTAAACAACATGAGATCAACGAGATAGTTAACTTCTCCTGCTCCAGATCTCCCACCGTGGTCAGAAAAGAACAGGGCAGACACTTTGTTTCTCTCACTATATGACTCTAGAGTCACTACTGCCGCTCTTGAAGATATCGCCATCACTCTCTCACTGATCCCTCGGCTCTATCACCCACTCCCCACACACACTGCACACACCAGCGCACAAGTATAAACATCAGGCCACTTGTACATAGCATAACACTTACTAATGAATTATCCTGTTTTTATCTTTCTTTCTTTCTGTTTCTCCCTGTTTTATAAAGCAAATGTTACTATTGTATATCTTTTGTCATTTTTTCATTGTAACTTCAACCTGCCTAATGGACTTCAGATGGAAATTGGCCCCCGGGCTACAGCCTTGCATTTTTACATGTACTGCTGTACATGTTCATCAATTTGCATTGTCCTGAAATAATAAATAAATACAAAAAAATTAAATTGCTCATTATTATTACTACTATTATTATCATAGTGTCAAAAACGTTAGCTGGCGTTGTTCAGTAGCTAGCACAGAGATTATCGGTTCATGACATTACTGATTTAACAAGGGGTGGGGTTAACCCTTTTGCAAGGCACTGTATCCGTGTTATATTCTCATTAGCGACTGAGCCCCCCCTAAAGGTCTGATCCTAGAACCGCCCCTGTTCTATGCTATTTTTGTAACAAACTGTCTGTACACTTACAACGATCTCAGAGCTTGGGTTAACATGTAGGGACCCTTGATATGCTACCGTGGAAGTTTGGTGATATTTTGAGCCTTAATAGAAATTGTAGAAATAGATATTTCTTTTTACTTTACCCTCTGCCCTAGGGCTGGGTATCGTTCAGAATTTTTTTGAATCCGGTGCCAATTTCGATACCTCAGTTTCGATACCGATTCCTAACGATACTTTTTTCGATACCATATGTTTTAAAATCCATTTCAACATCAACAAAAATACATTAAACACAAAGCTTTTATTTTCCACCTTAATTGTTCATCAAAACAGTTATCAAAATTAAAAAAATTCTGGTAAAACTGCTCACTCAGAGTAACATTAATAAAAGTGCCTTGCCTTGCAAGCTCAGCCTGTCAGTCAGTCATCAGGGCAGAGAAACCACCGTTGTGGCTGCTTGTAAGAGGAAGTGGAACGTCAACAGCACCGCGACCGCTTTCGGCTCGCCATTAATATCATATCACAGCAAACGCTGTCTGCGTGAAGTTTTAAAAACTGTAACCACACAAACCAACCGTGACTCTCTGTGACTTCAACAAAACTGCAGACAGTTTACTCCGTCCTCACCTCTCCGTGTGTGTGTGTGTGTGTGTGTGTGTGTGTGTGTGTGTGTGTGTCTGTGTGTGTGTGTGTGTGTGTGTGTGTGTGTGTGTGTGTGTGTGTGTGTGTGTGTGTGTGTGTGTGTGTGTGTGTGTGTGTGTCTGTGTGTCTGTGTGTGTGTCTGTGTGTGTGTGTGTGTGTGTCTGTGTGTGTGTGTGTGTGTGTGTGTGTGTGTGTCTGTGTGTCTGTGTGTGTGTGTGTGTGTGTCTGTGTGTGTGTGTCTGTGTGTGTGTCTGTGTGTGTGTGTCTGTGTGTGTCTGTGTGTGTGTGTGTGTGTGTGTGTGTGTGTGTGTGTGTGTGTGTGTGTGTGTGTATATATAA
This sequence comes from Perca fluviatilis, assembly GCF_010015445.1. Lineage (NCBI taxonomy): Eukaryota > Metazoa > Chordata > Actinopteri > Perciformes > Percidae > Perca > Perca fluviatilis. The sequence continues at coordinate 36,997,369 of NC_053125.1, forward strand.
TATATATATATATTGTATCCCACAGGCTCCTTCAGTGGATTAGACTCATGAGAAAGCTGGTTGTATTAGCTTTTTTCCCTCCGCCACTAGTCTTATTAACAAGGCCCAGAAACCACCCTGGCTCTCCACCCTGGCCCCGCTTTTGGCCACTGTTCTCTCTCTGCTGTAATGCTCTTTGCTCTTTATTTTTTATTTATATCTTTATTTTTTATTTAATTTAATACATACTGTGTACATATACTTATAGTTATATTGTTTATACCTATACTTATATTGTTTAATATTCCATTTAGAGAATGTGTGATTTGCACCAACAACACCAAAACATATTCCTTGTATGTGTTAAAAAAAATTCTTGGCAATAAAACCCTTTCTGATTCTGATTCTGATTTGGGGGGAAGTTTATGAGTTTTTGGTTAATTCTGGGATTTTGAACTCCTGTATAATCATTGGTTTTATTAATTTGCTCTGTCCTCTTCTTAGATAAACTGAATAGAATTGAACTTTCACATTAAGTTTCTTATTATTTTACAGGTGTGCTCCATATAATCCTTCAGTTTATCACCAACATTCAACATCAACACACATCTGGAGATATGTGGTTTTCATTGGACAGGAAGGGGAAAAACTGTCTGTTGAAGAGTAAGTAGAAGATGCATTTCCTGCAGAAAATGCTTGTGAATGTTGAAAAGCTACATTTCGAAAGTTGAACTAGATTGCTGGCTTTAATGTGTGAGAAGAAGGTGATGTTGTGTAGTTGGAAAAGTTGGAAATGGTTCCCGTCAACCTGCAACTTTTTGTTTTTCTGGGTCAAATTTTGAAATGAAATCTTTTTTCCCAACATGTCTTTTTTGACAGTTTTGTTACTTGTTGTGGAAGCTTTCCAGACGTTTTTGTCACTTTCTTCTATCAGTTCTTTTATTACATGCTATATAATGGAATAAAACACCCAAATTCAATGAAAGTAGTGAACTGATCATTTATTTTACCTGTGAAGAGTAATGGTTGTATGGAACCATCCGATCTATATATATTGTTTTTGGACAATTTGGTTGAAAGAAACCCAAATTTCTGATATAGAAAGCTTTTAAAAACAACAAATTTTAAATGTCATTAAAATGTTAAATTACACCAAACATTTATGATATTTGAGGGTTTTCTGAGAAGCTGAACTACAGGCTTCAATGTGTAAGAAGAAGGTGAAGTTGTAGGAAAATGTGCAGAAGTGGAAACGATTCTAATTAATATGAATGTCTTTAAAAAGATGAATAATAACATTGTAGTAGGTTTCTGTAAAAGCCTATGCTAAACTGAATTGCCGGCTTTAATTTGAATGAATTCAATATTTTCAAAAAGTACAATTAGAATTTACAAGTTGTAAAAAGATTCTTAATGAATAAAAGATGTGGAATATTTTAAGTTTTGAAGGCAGGTAGACAGGCAGGCAGACAGAAAAGATATCATGAAGCTGAATACAACTGTAATAGCTAAATGTTTAACAGTTTAAAGTCTGAATGATGTCTGTAGTGTAAATGATGTGGGAGGAGTAGCATTCCTAAAAGGAAGATGCCTGAAGAGGATTTGAAGATTGTTCTATTGACTTGACTAGAAAAGCTCAATATTTAAAAAAGTATAACTAGCAGAAAAACAGTTAACCCATCATGTGCGTAAAGAGCTGGGGTCTCATCTGTAAGCAGTGTTCCCTTTATAAATCGGAGATTACCCACAAGTGTGCATTCGTGGATCAGCCTCTTATCCCGCCCTGTACACGCCCATTTTTAACCATAAATAGTCAATGCTGAACAGAACACTGGCAGCTGTTCTTTCGTTACCCCGAATCATGACGACTGGCGAAAAACAAATAACTTCTCAGACGCCGGTAATGCTGCCGTTTTTGTGCGTATGCATCACGTTTTTAATGAGACCCCAGGACCCTCTCCCTCCTTCTTAAAATCAATCAACCTTAAACGTCTTCCTCCTGAGTAAACTGAAGATCTTAGCAAGGATATAACCAACATAGAAATACAATCTGCTATTCACAACTTTCCCCTCTAAAAAGTTCCAGGAATGGACGGCTTTCCTATAGAATTTTACCCCACATTCTGGGCTAAAATTGATTCCTTATTCTTTGGCTAACTGTTTTGTTTTGATTTACAATCTACTGTCTTGTTAATACTAACCCTTGTGTTGACCTCAGGTCAAGTTTGACCCACTTAAAGAAAGAAATCTGGGTTTCTTTCAACCAAATATTCAGAAAAATAACGCAGATTGTTCCCTACAACGCTCTTTACAAGTAAATTAAATGATCAGCCCACTACTTTCTTCAAATTTTCAAGTTTTTTTTCAATTTTATAGAATTCCCCAAAAAAATGTTTGTGAAAGAACTTTGAAAAAAGTGACAAAAATGTTGGGGGAAAAATCCCCACAAAAACGTAAAAAGCCGCAGAAAAAAAGTGTCAAAAACATTGAAAAAAGCAACAAAAGTTTTGAAAAAGATGACCAAAACATTGTTAAGTAAAGCTACTCAACATGGGCTTCTCTCCCTGATCTCATCAGAGATGGCTCTCCTTCTTACTCTTCTTCCCTCCTCCTCCTCCTCATTGTTGTCCCCTGTCTTTCCTCCTACTCCCCTTGCTCTCTGTCTATTGTTGGCATCCATTGTTCAAAACAGGTAATCTGACCTTTGACCTCTGTATAGGCCTATACTAAAGCAATGATTGGTTAGTGTTCAATTATGACATAATGTGTTTGCAAATGTGAGAAGTGTGTGTGTGCGCTGGTAAATAAGTGTAGCATTTTGATTGGTTGTGTTTAGAAATGGATAGCAAGTCACTTCCTGTTAGATTTCTGTGTCTTAGGTAGAGACTTGTGTGTAATGTTTTGAAAAAAGTGTTTTATGCTATTGAAAGCTGAATGAAAGGCTGGGAAATACCTTATACTTTTGGAGATTTGCTTTGTAGTTTTGCACTTTGAGTGAGAGGTTTCAAAAATCGTGTGACATGAAAAGATTCCGTGTGTAAGCAGTTGGAAAAAACTGTAAAAGCTAACATTTACGTCACTAAAAGTTCTGTTGTTGCCGCTAACAGACTCAGATTATTATTCTAAGTGTCCCAACATTATGGGATGGATCCCTACAGAGAAATACCTTTTATTTAAAGAGTAAGAGCCCTGAAATCAGCATCACCAAACCCACCAGACTCCATGGAAATAATCAGGACTTTTAGCGTGTATAGAGCCAGCATATCTCCACCAGACTCCATGTAAATAATCAGGACTTTTAGCGTGTATAGAGCCAGCATACTTCCACCAGACTCCATGTAAATAATCAGGACTTTTAGCGTGTATAGAGCCAGCATATCTCCACCAGACTCCATGTAAATAATCAGGACTTTTAGCATAGCTGTAGCCCTCCATCAGTAACTTCTGTACCTTTTCCACCAGACTCCATGTAAATATTGACTTTTTGCCCACTTGATCATTAATTTTTTTTAAACATATTAAAAGTCCTAATTATACTGGAATCCGATGATAATTTACATGCTTAAACATTATAAAGCTTAAATTGTGATATATTTTTATGGAGCCAAATAGGGCGCTCATAGGGTTACATTGCAGCTTGTTTCTTATTTAAAGGTGCTCTAAGTGATGTAAGTTTTTTTTTTACACTAAAACATTTTTTCTCACATACAGCAAATATCTCCCTCACTATCCACTAGCTCCCTGTCCCCTGAACACACTGTAAAAAACATCTCCTCACTATCTGCTAGCTGCCTGTCCCCTAAGACACATGTAAAATAATAAAATATGTATGCACACAGTACTACCTGAATTAATCTGCACCTCCTAATACGCCTACTAGCACTAAAACTATAACTGGTCATCCGCATCAGTACAACAGGCTCATTAAAAGAAAGTTTACTGCACACGGCTGGCAGATATTTATTTACTCAAGCGAGCCAGGAATAATCACATCAGAACAGGCTTATTTCCATAGCAACAGAGTATTAAATCTATATACAGTAATAAGAACACTTGATATATTCCAAATTTCAAAACCTAGCCTATTTTGGTAATCACACAATAACTTGACAATTTAATTTAAATCTATATTTATATTATATACTATACAGTAATTTAAATTGTATATCAATATACATATTCATCTTTATGGGAATTTCATGGTAAAATGGTCAAATTATTATATATTTTATTTTGCTTTACCCGCGCATCACCTGCAGTACCCTCCGCGGACCACTAGCTAGTGGTCCATGACCATAGTTGGGAATGACTGCGGGGTGATGCAGAGGGGAGAACTTGTCCTCCCAGACTGAGATAAAGAAGGTAACATCCACTTCATTATAAGTAAATTAAATGATCAGGTCATTACTTTCCTTGAATAAAGGTGTTTTAGTCAATTTTATAGCATTTGAAAAAATATGTAATATCAGAAAATGTGGTGAAAAAAATAAGCAAAAACACCAGAAAAAGTGACAAAAAACTTGGGAAAACATTTCCAAAACATCGCGAAAAGTGAGAAACGTGTCATTCAGTCGCACAACTTTTCTCATCACAGCTACCTCACACGTAACCCACTAATTCTCTCCTTTCCGGGTCTGAAACTCAAGTAGCAGCATGCATCTCGCCTGTCTGACCGACATCTCTTCTTGGATGTCCACACACCATCTGAAACTCAACCTCGACAAGACTGAGCTCTTTTTCCTTCCAGGGAAGGGCTCTCCTACCCAGGACATGACTATAACAATAGACAACTCTGTGGTAGTCCCCACCCAGACAGCTAGAAACCTGTGGCAGCCCCCATCCAGACTGATAGAAACGTGTGGTAGTCCCCATCCAGACTGATAGAAACGTGTGGTAGTCCCCATCCAGACAGCTAGAAACCTGTGGTAGCCCCCATCCAGACTGATAGAAACGTGTGGTAGTCCCCATCCAGACTGATAGAAACCTGTGGTAGTCCCCACCCAGACTGCTAGAAACCTGTGGTAGCCCCCATCCAAACTGCTAGAAACCTGTGGTAGCCCCCATCCAGACTGATAGAAACCTGTGGTAGTCCCACCCAGACTGATAGAAACCTGTGGTAGCCCCCATCCAGACTGCTAGAAACCTGTGGTAGCCCCCATCCAGACTGATAGAAACGTGTGGTAGTCCCCATCCAGACTGATAGAAACCTGTGGTAGTCCCCACCCAGACTGCTAGAAACCTGTGGTAGCCCCCATCCAAACTGCTAGAAACCTGTGGTAGCCCCCATCCAGACTGCTAGAAACCTGTGGTAGTCCCACCCAGACTGATAGAAACCTGGGTGTGACACTTGACGACCAACTCTCCTTCACTGCTAACATTGCTGCAACCACCAGATTGTGTAGATACATGCTGCATAACATCACAAGGATATGTCCCCTTCTAACACAGAAGGCGGCTCAGGTTCTGGTTCAGGCTCTAGTCATCTCATGTCTAGACTACTGCAACTCTCTCCTTATTGGCCTGCCCGCATTCTCCCTCCTGATTGGCCTGCCTGCATGCTCCCTCCTGATTGGCCTGCCTGCATGCTCCCTCCTGATTGGCCTGTCTGCATGTGCCATCCACTTGTCTTCAACCTCCCCAAGTTCTCTCACACTACACCTCTCCTCCTCCTCCTCTCTTCACTGGTTACCATCTCACACTACACCTCTCCTCCTCCTCCTCCTCCTCCTCCTCTCTTCACTGGTTACCATCTCACACCACACCTCTACTCTCCTCCTCCCTCTCTCTTCACTGGTTACCATCTCACACTACACCTCTCCTCCTCCTCCCTCCTCCTCCTCCTCCTCCTCTCTTCACTGGTTACCATCTCACACTACACCTCTCCTCCCTCCTCCCTCTCTTCACTGGTTACCATTTCACACTACACCTCTCCTCCTCCTCCTCTCTCTTCAGTTTTTACCATCTCACACTACACCTCCTCCTCCTCCTCTCTTCACTGGTTTACCATCTCACACTACACCTCTCCTCCTCCCCTCTCTTCACTGGTTACCATCTCACACTACACCTCTCCCCTCCCTCCTCTCTTCACTGGGTTACCATCTCACACTACCCCCTCTCCTCCTCTCTCTTTACGGTTACCATATCACACTACACCTCTCCTCCTCCTCCTCCTCTCTTCACTGGTTACCATCTCACACTACACCTCTCCTCCTCCTCCTCCCTCTCTTCACTGGTTTACCATCTCACACTACACACCTCCTCCTCCCTCCTCCTCCCTCCTCTTCACTGATTACCATCTCACACTACACCTCTCCTCCTCCTCTCTTCACTGGTTACCATCTCACACTACACCTCTCCTCCCTCCTCCTCCTCTCTTCTACTTGTTACCATCTCACACCACACCTCTCCTCCTCCTCTCTTCACTGGCTACCATCTCACACTACACCTCCTCTCCTCCCTCTCTTCACTGGTTACCATCTCACACTACACCTCTCCTCCTCCTCTCTTCACTGGTTACCATCTCACACTACACCTCTCCTCCTCTCTTCACTGGTTACCATCTCACACTACACCGCTCCTCCTCCTCCTCTCTTCACTGGTTACCAGTTGCTGCCCGCATCCACTTCAAGACACTAGTACTCCCATACAGTACACTAGTACTCTCATACAGTACACTAGTATTCTCATACAGTACACTAGTACTCCCATACAGTACAATAGTACTCTCATACAGTACAATTGTACTCCCATACAATAACACTAGTACTCTATACAGTACACTAATTACTCCCTCACAGTACACTAATACGAACGGATTCCGGTTTAACACATCCGGGACATGGGTCTAACCCTAACTTTACTCTGCTCTGCCATCCGGCTATATATATATATATATATATATACATTTCTTTATATATATACATTTCTTTTTTATCTTGATACTGGTACTTTTCATATGGCTCTTTGTAGCATTACCTATTTATAGCCAATATACTTGCACTTACTGTACTCTGGCGATCCTGGGTTTGCACCTTCAAGGTTGAACGCAACGAATAATGTAAGTGGCTTTGGATAAAAGTGTCAGCTTAATATTCAAAAATATGACATTTTAAACCGAAAGTAAAGAGATTACTCGACTGGCGCAGGGAAGACAACACAAGAGTTAAGTGCTAGAATTGGATTCTTCTTGCAAGTAAACAAACTTTGATACAGTGGTTCCTGTCTATTATTTGATAATCAAATCATTCTAACATGAACTCAAAACACAATAGTCTGTCACGATTGTCTGTTATGTTCTGTTTCCTGTTTATATATTTCCTTGTCTCCCTTGTCTTGTCTAGGTTACTTCCTGTCCTTGGTTTTCCCTCCCTTGTGATTGTCTGGTTTGTTTCACCTGTTGTGCCTCCTGTTCCTTGTTAGTCCTCGTTACCCCTGTGTATTTAGTCTCTCTGTTTCCCTTTGGTCTCTTGTCGGTTCGTTGTTTCACTGTCAGTCCTGTGTGGGTACTCGGTCGTTTTATAGTTTCGAGTTTGTTAGTTGTGAGGTTGTAATAAAGAGTTTGTTCTGCACATTGCTGTGGAGTCTTGCATTTGGGTCCACCTGCTGCAACCCCTGACATAGTCCTCCTGAATCAATGTACCAAAGGGACTATATCTCTTATACAAAACCAGGTGAGAGATGTGAAACATCAATTAGGCAAGCATCTGACCTCTTTAATAAAAACAGTTTTGAAAAGGGAAACCCTTAGTTTTAAGAGATGAAACAAAGCCCACACAATTAACCAGGCCATAAATAATCAATTTAGATCATTTTATGAAAAACTGATATACTTCAGACATAAAAGACCAGTACCCTTTCCCTTTCTTAAAATCAATCAACGTTAAATGTCTTTCTCCTGAATAAATTGAAGATCTTAGTAAGTATATACAAACATAGATTGGTACGGTTCATGAAAAACATGCACTGGGCCTTTCGGTTTGTTAGTCTCGGTTCGAGCTGTTATGTGCCGCACGGTTCGTCAATACACTGTTAATGTGCACTAACCACTTACTGCCGTAGCGCCCACTTTATACATCTATGGTAAAACACTTACCGGAAATGACGAGTAGGGATGGGTGTCATGACATGGCAGCTGATTGGTCGAGCAGCGTCACGTGGGTCTGGCTGCTCCTGAATTTCAAAACAGACTCTCAATGGCGTCTTTCGTTCTGAATATACGATCTCATATTGTACTAAAATAGTTCACTAAAAGTGTTTTCCTGAAAACATTTGAAGAGAGAAATAGGCCGTACAGTTGCTGAATCTGTCTTCATTTCAGATCAACAAAGGTCAGTTTAAAGACTTTGAGAGGTGCGAGCCGGGCCGACCAGCTCCTCAACTGGAGTGTGGCGTTGATGCAGGTCACGCGTCATGTGCAGAAATGTCCAGGTGGGAGAGATAAGGGAAGGCTGCCCCGAGCTGGAGGATGTGCCAGCGTCGTTTAATCTGGTGTGTGGGAACATTTCGGATTTCATGTGACCTATGATGACTGCTTCAAATAAAACAATAGATAGAACTGCCCTCTGTGTGCAAGCATTGTGCAACTATGCATTCACTATAACTAATTTTAGCTATATATCATATGCTGGAAGTATATTTTATTTATTTATTCAAACATCTTTCTCCTGAGCAGTGTTGGTCTAGTTACTTGTAGTAATTAGTTACTGATTACTTCTCCAAGAAAGTAATCCAGTTACTTTACTGATTACTTATTTTCAAAAGTAATTAGTTACTGTACTAGTTACTTTACTAAGTTACTTTTCAAAAACATGCGTCGGAATGATTCAGAGTCAACAGTGGAAATTGGCAGCATGTCCTCGACAATACAGCCATCGACGAGCTTCTTCAGTTCAGCGCGCACTAAGTCCTGTTGCTTTTAAGGCTATTTTCACCTGTTTAGCAGGAGGGGGCCACGGAGGTTCGGCCCCGGTAGAGGCTGGATGTAGCCGCGCCCGGTCGTATGTCGTTGGGGGGTTCAGGTTTTTTCCAGTGAGTTTCACATTCCTGTGCCGGCCCGGTTGGTGCACGCTCTGATTTGAAGTGGAATTTTTCACTGTAGATAAAGTTTCTTCCCACGCAGAGTGTAGAGCGGAACGCTGATGTTTTTGTCACATTTAACCGAAGGTCAAACTCAAAGTACTGTCGGTACTTTCAAGCGATTAAACTACTGCACGGTCCTGCTCTGTCCGCGCCCCCATGTTGTCTCTTGTTCAACACATGGGTGTATTAAGAGAACGGTTCAACACTAGCAACCATGTCGGTGTTTTACCACTGGCGGTCGCAGCACTCATACGTCCCATTGTCACTCACGAGACAGTCTCACGAAACAAAATCACGCGTTAAGTGTATACAGCTGCCTGCTTACCGGGAAGTAACAGTAATCTAATTACTGTTTTTGCAATGTGAATCCCTTACTTTACACAGTTACCTGACAAAAGTAATCGCACGGATTACAGTATGGCGTTGCTTCTAGCAGCATTACTGCCCATCAGTGCTCCTTGGTAAACTGAAGATATTAGCTAGGATATAACCAACATAGAAATACAATCTGCTATTAACAGCTTTCCCCTCAAAAAAGCTACAGGAATGGATGGCTTTCCTACAGAGTTTTACACCACATTCTGAGCTAAAATTGATTTCCCTTATTCACAGAAGTGGTGATTTACATTCAACTGTCTCGTTTATATTAACCGTTAATAGTATGTTGTCCCCTCAGGACAAATCTGAGACACTTAAAAAAAAAAATCGATTGTCAGAAAAGTTAGTTTTTTTTAACCAAATTTTCAGAAAAATATTGCGGATAGTTCCACACAACCAGTGTTGGGAAGGATACTTTAAGCGTATTTCATTACAGAATAATTTGTACCGTATTCTATTCACGTTACTCAATCGGGTAACGTATTCTTGAATACTTGGATTACTTCAGGATTACTTCCACATTGAATTGCGTTTTATAAGTGTAGGAATGCAGCTATCACATCCAGCTTACTAAACAGGCATATTATGGTGTGTTCTTTTATTCCAACTAGCTGAATGTGTACCTGAACAAGCAGATAGAGATTATTGTGTAGTCCCGAACTGCATACTACAAAAAATCTAACCACAGTCTTGCTACCATGAGCTAATTTTAGCTAACATTAGCCAGCATGTCAAAGGGGCTAGTCAGTCTTTAGTCAGCTCTGAGCTAGTAAATCCAGCACGATAGGAGAATGTAAAGTTGCACGTCCAGCGTTAAAATAGCAAGGTGACCAGTAAAACTACAGACGACTACCCTTGGCTAATTAAAAAATAGCTTACTTTAAGATGCTTCTTCAGGTTGGGGGTGGGTAAATTGGACACTGAAAGGAGGTTGGTTGCTGGCAAGTTATATTTCATTCTCTTTGTTCGTTCTTTACTATGAAATGCTGTTTTGAATTTCCAAGATAGAAACTTATTCCTGTCCTGGCTCTGTCTGTCGGTTCCGAGTCCATTGTGACTGATCCATAAAATAGCTATTTTATCGATTTCCTATACCGGGGCTTCTGGAAAATGCATAGAGTTGACTTAATTCCTCAGAGTGAATAAACTAGTGAAACAGAGAAGTATCATCAATCCAAAGATTTCAA
>NC_053125.1:37015490-37031097 GCF_010015445.1 Perca fluviatilis
GTGTGTGTGTGTGTGTGTTTGTTTGTGTGTGTGTGTGTGTGTGAGAGAGAGATTAGGGTTAGATTAACTTGGTTTCCCAGCAACAGGCCATATTTCACAGGTTACGGTGACCTTGTTGTGATTCTTTGGTCCTGAGCCTCCGTCTCAGGAAGCTGTGAAATATAAACTCACATCTTTCTTCATGACTTTAGTATAAAAACATGATCAAATATCAGATATAAAAAGTGCTAAAATATAAAAACATTCCACAGTATTTTCATTTAAAAAGCTGAACCAGTTCCCAGACTCCCAAATCTGTCCAAACATGACTGAGGTCATCGGACGTTTTGGTTCTTTTGAATCCGACCGAAACTAAACCGTAGCTTTTAGTGACAACCCGTTCAAAGTCTACAGTGATTAGTGTTCAATTTCAAGAGGATATCTTTCACTTCAGACCCGAAATCACCATCACCAAACTCCACCAGACTCCATGTAAATAATCAGGACTTTTAGCGTGTATAGAGCCAGCATATCTCCACCAGACTCCATGTAAATAATCAGGACTTTTAGCGTGTGTATAGAGCCAGCATATCTCCACCAGACTCCATGTAAATAATCAGGACTTTTGGTGTATAGACAGAATCCACCAGACATTAACTTTTAGTGTATAGAGCCAGCATATCTCCACCAGACTCCATGTAAATAATCAGGACTTTTAGCGTGTATAGAGCCAGCATATCTCCACCAGACTCCATGTAAATAATCAGGACTTTTAGCGTGTATAGAGCCAGCATATCTCCACCAGACTCCATGTAAATAATCAGGACTTTTATCATCGTAAAACACACTTCATTCAAAGTGGACAGAAACTAAATAAAACTACCAAAAGCCGTCTTGGTTCATCTTTCCACTGTTCCAACAATCACCACTCTGGTTTGGTTGAAATAAACCCTTAATTCACCCATTTACATGTGGAAATATGCTGGCTCTATACACGCTAAAAGTCCTGATTATTTACATGGAGTCTGGTGGAAATATGCTGGCTCTATACACGCTAAAAGTCCTGATTATTTACATGGAGTCTGGTGGAGTTTGGTGATGGTGATTTCGGGGCTGTTCCATGTTAAACTAAAAGGATCTTACTCTTTAACTAAAAGGTCTATCTCTGTAGGGATCCATTCCATAATGTTGTCAGACACTTAGTATAATAATCTGAGTCTGTCAGCAGCAACAACAGAACTTTTAGTGGACTCTAACTGCTGCTGAACATTAGTCCTGTAGGGTTACATTACAGCTCGGTTCTGGTTTAATACTGGACCAGTTTCAGAGATTGTTGTTCATATCAGACACAGACACAGAAACATGGAGACAGAGAGTCCAGGTTGGTATTAAAGGTAGTTGCCCTTTAGGGTTTAAAAAACGGTCTAAATCCCTCAGAATGGGAACATTTGATCAATAATATACACTTTCGTGCCACAAAAAGTCACCGTAGTCTTTGTAAGAATTCAATAATGTGGCGTAAATATTCCCGAGTGTCTTCCTGAAGGTATTCCAGAGGGTTTAGTCACTGGAGAATCACATTTATTTGGACGAAAACCTTGCAAACCGAAAAGGAAGGAAGGAAGGAAGGAAGGAAGGATTGCCAAAGATGTCCCCAAAAGTTCCACAGCAGTTTCCTGAGTCCATCCCAGAATATTCCTCCCAGAGTACGAAGAGTACAGCGCTGAAACTTTACCACAACATGTCGACGTATCGCGATATAAATCCCGTTTCAACGTCCGGATGGTCTCCGGGTAAAATATTCCCGATTTAACGGAGACTACCGACCGTCTGTTTGGAATTCCTGTGAAGATATTCCACATTCTTCTACGTTTCCTCCAGAGGTCCTTTAAAATGTTCAATATAATCCCAGAATATTGAGAATTAAAAGGTATCCACACAAATCCACGCTCGGTAGTCTCTCAGTTCTTCAGTCTCTCGGTTCTTGCCGAAAGTTTCTCGGTTCTTCAGGCTCTCGGTTCTTCCCGAAAGTCTCTCGGTTCTTCCCGAAAGTCTCTCGGTTCTCGGCAGTGGCAGAAGTTTGTTTTGCAGCATCAGTTGATCCATGTTTCGTAGTAAACAAAAGAACAAATGTAAAACAATCATCCTGTTTTGTATTTCCCACAAAGTCCCAGCCACACCTCCTTTGGAAGCCTTGTAGGACCTTCCGGTAGCCTGGTTGACCCCAGACCCTCCTCAGCTGTAACTGAGAGTGGGGAAGCTTCATTCACAGCCCATTTCCAAAGGGGCGTCACCAACGGACGCCACTCAAATGCCTCTGGGCGCAATTGGAGTGTGATTGGTGTAGAGCCCGCCTCAACGGTTGTGATTGGTGTAGAGCCCTCCTCAACGGTTGTGATTGGTGTAGAGCCCTCCTCAACGGTTGTGATTGGTGTAGAGCCCTCCTCAACGGTTGTGATTGGTGTAGAGCCCTCCTCAACGGTTGTGATTGGTGTAGAGCCCTCCTCAACGGTTGTGATTGGTGTAAAGCCCGCCTCAACGGTTGTGATTGGTGTAGAGCCTGCCTCAACGGTTGTGATTGATTCCTCGATTTGGAGACATTGGAAATGGGCTTGCATGGGCTCTTGGCCAGACTGACTTGCAGTAAGTCCATCAGGGTTTTTCCAGGCTAGGAGGGAGTCCAGAAGAGAGCAGATGAAATGCTGCCTTCAAAGACAATCATAAATCAGACTTACTGGAGATATTCAACACTCGTCTTTCCTTTCTGATACCGAACGTACGGTAGAAATACTAATATGTTGCGTAATGATTCCAGTATTTAGATTTCTGGGTTAACGTTAAAGTCATTAACCCCCCCCCCCCACACCCCTGTTGTCCTTCAAAGTTTCTCCGTCAGATATTTGGGCCGATTCTGTCCCGTTGTTGTTGTTGTTTAGCTTGTCGTCGTTGTAAATCGTCTCGTTGGCGTGTAAATAACGGCGCTTTTCCACTCCACGGTACCTGCTCGACTCGCCTCGACTCTACTCGCCTTTTTTGGTTTTCCATTACGATAAAAAGTCCCTGGTACCTGCTAACAGGTACTTTATCTAGTACCACCTCAGTCGCAGACTGATCTCATGAAGTGGAGTATGTACCACACGCCAATCCGTACGCCATTTAGGCGTGTTATCAAGACGCACAATCGCTTTTTAGCGTTTTTATCAACGCAAATCGGCCGCCATTGACCTACATGATAAAATGAACACTACAGTCAGCTGATACCTCAATTCACCCCCATGTCTTGTTTTTATATGTATGTATGAATGTCTCTTTGTAACTGGAGCCTTGTCAAAGACAATTTTCAGGAACCCTGTGTAACAGACAATAAAGTATTATCTTATCTTATCTTATTACTAGTGAGTTTTCACCGTAGCGAGTAGCATAAAGGGATGTAGGTCCGTGTAAAGAGGGTGGTTGTGGTGGCAGATGGGTAAAACAGGACTCTCACCAGGAGAGACGCATCACGTCCCACGTCTGGCAATGTTTCTTCCCTAAACCCAACCGGTTATTGTTTTCCTAAGCGTGTTTTTGTCGTTATTTTCAGTGTTTTTGTGTTACTAAAGCCTTTCCCTGTGTTCTTCTCCTAAACGCAACCTTAATTTTATTGTATTTTTACATGCGTGACGTTGTTCTTGCGATAGTACGTCACGTTCTGGCGTCACGTTCTGGCGATATTACGTCACGTTCTGGCGTCAGGTTCTGGCGCCACGTTTCTGGCTCATCGTTCTGCCGATAGTACGTCCACGTTTCTGCGATAGTACGTCACGTTCTGCGTGTCACGCGTTCTGGATCGATAGTAACGACACGTTCTGCGATCAGTTATCGTCCACGTTCTGGCGATAGTACGTCCACGTTCTGGCGATTTACGCTTCTGGCGATAGTACCGCTCACGTCGTTCTACGATAGTTCATCACGTTCTGGCGATAGTACGTCACGTTCTGGCGATAGTACGACACGTTTGTGTTACTAAAGCCTTTCCCTGTGTTCTTCTCCTAAACGCAACCTTAATTTTTATCGTATTTTTACATGCGGACGTTGTTCTTGCGATAGTACGTCACGTTCTCGCCGCGTGGTGTGTATGTTTACATCTGCTGTAGACATACAGGTGGAGAGCACAAAATGCGTCCAGATAACTCGCCACTCGGCTTTAGGAAAGTGGGCGTGTATGTTTACACAAAGTCATGATGTCACGTTGTCTGTCGAGGATCCCGGCGAGCTGAGGCGATACTAAAAGGTAAGTAAGTAAAGTTTATTTCTATAGCACGTTTAAAAACAGCTGGCGCTGACCAAAGTGCTGTACGTAGCGCACAAGGTGAGGCGAGGCGAGCAGGTACCATGTGATGGAAAAACGCCAAAAAAGGTTGAGTTTTGTCCTGAAGAACGCCACTTCCTCTTTCTCTCGCACCGTTACTCATCGTATCCTGTTCATTCTTTTATATTTGTGTAAATAAACTAAACTAAAACCAGACTTAGGTTTCCTGAACTTTAACCTTCGTGGACGTTACACAGAATTACACTACACCTGTCTAACTGTAGGCTGATATATATATATATATTCATATATATTCATATATATTCATATATATTCAAATATATTCATATATATTCAAATATATTCATATATATTCATATATTTCTAATACTTTCACCCAGGAAACGTGTCTTTGTTCTTCGCTGAACGCCCAGACTTTAGGGAGGAGGAGCTTAGGTTTTCCTGAGCGGCAGAAAATTCGAAAGTTAAAGCAGACAACTGTGTCCTCGGCTCCGATTGGTCGGGATGAAGTAGGCGGAGTCCTGTAGCACCTGAGTCATCGTTACGTTAGAAGATCCTGAAGAAAGTATTTAATGTTTCCTAACGTTTGTTTCTGTGCTTTCAAGCTGTTTCCAATTCTCTGATTGGTCAGACTGACCAGGAGGCGGAGTCTCAGCCATCAAAGGGCTCTCTGATTGGTCAGACCGACCAGGAGGTGGAGTCTCAGCCATTCTCGGGCTCTCTGATTGGTCTAAGTGTTCTGTGGTGAGTTAGAGAAACTGTCAGTGCTTCTGAGAGTTGCGGTCTGGGCTGTGATTGGTCAGTAGAGCAGAGGGGGCGGGGCTTTGTGTATCCGGAGCGTCTGAATGGAGG
Source organism: Perca fluviatilis (assembly GCF_010015445.1). Classification (NCBI taxonomy): domain Eukaryota; kingdom Metazoa; phylum Chordata; class Actinopteri; order Perciformes; family Percidae; genus Perca; species Perca fluviatilis. The sequence goes on from NC_053125.1 coordinate 37,020,634, forward strand.
AGAGCATCTTCTTCTGGTGGCCGGCGAGCGTCACGCCCACTCGGAGCAGGTCGCTATGGAAACAAAGCCGAGAGTCAGACATCTTAGTCTACAAACTTTGTGTGTGTGTATGTGTGTGTGTGTGTGTGTGTATATTAATCTGTGTTGAGCTGTGAGACCATGTCCAGGCTGTATATATGTATATATTTGTATATATGTGTGTGTATATATATATATGTATATATTACTCTGTATTGAGCTGTGAGACCATGTCCAGGCTGTATATATGTGTATATATATATGTATATATATGTATATATTACTCTGTGTTGAGCTGTGAGACCATGTCCAGGCTGTATATATATGTATATATGTATAAATGTGTATATATGTGTATATTACTCTGTGTTGAGCTGTGAGATCATGTCCAGGCTGTATATATATGTATATATTTGTATATATTACTCTGTGTTGAGCTGTGAGACCATGTCCAGGCTGTATATATATGTATATATGTGTATATATATATATATATTACTCTGTGTTGAGCTGTGAGACCATGTCCAGGCTGTATATATGTGTATATATATGTATATATGTGTATATATATGTATATATTATTCTGTGTTGAGCTGTGAGACCATTTCGGCTGTATATATATGTATATATATATGTATGTGTATATATGTTTATATGTATATATAATATGTATATATTACTCTGTGTTGAGCTGTGAGACCATGTCCAGGCTGTATATAGTGTATATATATGTATATATATGTATATATGTGTATATATATGTATATATTACTCTGTGTTGAGCTGTGAGACCATGTCCAGGCTGTATATATGTGTAAATATATGTATATATGTGTATATATATATGTATTTTATGTATATATGTGTATATATGTATATATATACTCTGTGTTGAGCTGTGAGACCATGTCAGGTTGTATATATGTATATATATATGTATATATGTGTATATATATGTATATATATGTATATATATGTATATTTTACTCTGTATTGAGCTGTGAGACCATGTCCAGTGTTTGTATATATGTGTATATATGATTATATATGTGTATATATATGTATATATATGTATATATGTGTATATATGTGTATATATATGTATATATATTACTCTGTGTTGAGCTGTGAGACCATGTCCAGGCTGTATATATGTATATATATGTATATATGTGTATATATATGTATATATGTGTATATATATATATGTATATATTACTCTGTATTAAGCTGTGAGACCATGTCCAGGCTGTATATATGTGTATATATGTATATATGTGTATATATATGTATATATGTGTATATATATATATGTATATATTACTCTGTATTAAGCTGTGAGACCATGTCCAGGCTGTATATATGTGTATATATGTATATATGTGTATATATATGTATATATTACTCTGTATTGAGCTGTGAGACCATGTCCAGGCTGTTGAAGCCGGCCTGCAGGAAGCTCTGCTCGTAACGCTCCATCTTTATCGCTCTCAGCCAATCAGAGACAGACGCACAGGCCGAGAGGGGAGGGGGGGGCCGCTGGTCCAACAGGGGCTGGGACACACTGGAAGACAGACAGACAGGCAGACAGACAGGTTCATGATTAATACAGACCGACAGACAGGCAGACAGACAGGTTCATGATTAATACAGACAGACAGGCAGACAGACAGGTTCATGATTATTACAGCCAGCGAGACAGACAAAGAGACAGACAGACAGGCAGAAAGACAGACTGGTTCATGATTAATACAGCCAGTGAGACAGACAAAGAGACAGGCAGGCAGAGAGACGGACAGGCAGAGAGAAAGCAAGACCGACAGGCAGAAAGACAGCGAGACAGACAGGCAGAAAGACAGACTGGTTCATGATTAATACAGCCAGCGAGACAGACAGACAGACAGGCAGGCAGACAGGATATTGCTTCATTCTTTAAGCTTAAATCCAGGAATGTCAACTGTTCTGCACCTGCTCATGTAAACAAACTGTCAATCACTCTGTGTGTCTCTCTATGTGTGTGTGTGTCTCTCTCTATATGTGTGTGTGTCTCTCTATGTGTGTGTGTGTGTCTCTCTATATGTGTGTGTGACCTTTGACCCCTAACCCCCAGCAGCTGGTACATAATAAAATTCCTAACCTGCCACCGGGCTGGGGTATAAATTGAAAGTTTTCAGTGGAAGGAGTTTCCCATGGGACTGCTCCCTGGGTGTGTGTGTGTGTGTGTGTGTCTCTGTGTGTGTCTCTGTGTGTGTGTGTGTGTGTGTGTCTGTGTGTGTGTCTGTGTGTGTTCCTGTACTGGTCCTTAATAACAAGCTCCCAGCTGGGTCTGGTCACATGACTGGGCCCGTCCACTCACTGTGTTCACATGCAGTTTAATAACCGGTAGATTCGGGTATCAGATGCCATGGAAACACCTTCTTACCCCGGTTAGAATCTCAGTTCTGTTGTGTTTTTAGAGATTAGTTTTTTTGGTTATTTGGGCCTTTATTTTGACACGACATGAAAACATGAAAGGAGAGAGAGACAGAGAGAGAGAGAGAGAGAGAGAGAGAGAGAGAGAGAGGTAAACCTCTATATATGCTACCACCTGCGCTAATCGGGCGCCAAATAACCTGAGACTATCACGTTAACAGACCCAGAGATCTCCTCTGGTAACCGGGAGACTATCCCGTTAACAGACCCAGAGGACTCCTCCGGTAACCGGGAGACTATCCCCTTAACAGACCCAGAGGACTCCTCCGGTAACCGGGAGACTATCCCGTTAACAGACCCAGAGGAGTCCTCCGGTAACCAAGAGACTATCCCGTTAACAGACCCAGAGGACTCCTCCGGTAACCGGGAGACTATCCCGTTAACAGACCCAGAGGACTCCTCCGGTAACCGGGAGACTATCCCGTTAACAGACCCAGAGATCTCCTCCGGTAACCGGGAGACTATCCCGTTAACAGACCCAGAGACCTCCTCCGGAAACCGGGAGACTATCCCCTTAACAGACCCAGAGGACTCCTCCGGTAACCGGGAGACTATCCCCTTAACAGACCCAGAGGACTCCTCCGGTAACCGGGAGACTATCCCGTTAACAGACCCAGAGACCTCCTCCGGTAACCGGGAGACTATCCCCTTAACAGACGCAGAAAACTCCTCTGGTAACCGGGAGACTATCCCATTAACAGACCCAGAGATCTTCTCAGGTAACCGGGAGACTATCCCGTTAACAGATCCAGAGGACTCCTCCGGTAACCGGGAGACTATCCCGTTAACAGACCCAGAGATCTTCTCAGGTAACCGGGAGACTATCACGTTAACAGACCCAGAGGACTCCTCCGGTAACCGGGAGACTATCCCGTTAAAAGACCCAGAGGACTCCTCTGGAAACCAGGAGGCTATCCCCTTAACAGACCCAGAGACCTCCTCCGGTAACCGGGAGACTATCCCCTTAAAAGACCCAGAGGACTCCTCCGGTAACTGGGAGACTATCCCGTTAACAGACCCAGAGGACTCCTCCGGTAACCGGGAGACTATCCCCTTAACAGACCCAGGGACTCCTCCGGTAACCGGGAGACTATCCCGTTAACAGACCCAGAGGACTCCTCCGGTAACCGGGAGACTATCCCGTTAACAGACCCAGAGACCTCGTCCGGTAACCTTAACAGACCCAGAGAACTCCTCTGGTAACTGGGAGACTATCCCGTTAACAGACCCAGAGATCTTCTCCGGTAACCGGGAGACTATCCCGTTAACAGACCCAGAGGACTCCTCCGGTAACCGGGAGACTATCCCGTTAACAGACCCAGAGGACTCCTCCGGTAACGGAGACTATCCCTTAACAGACCCAGAGGACTTCTCGGTAACCGGAGACTATCCTAACAGACCCGAAGAACTCCTCCGGTAACAGGAGACTACCCTTAAAGACCCAGAGGACTCCTCCGGTAACCGGAGACCATTCCCTTTAACAGACCCAGAGGACTCCTCCGGTAACGGAAGACTATCCCGTTAACAGACCCAGAGGACTCCTCAGTAATCGAGGAACTATCCCGTTAACAGACCGGGACTCCTCCGGTAACCGGAGACTATCCACCTTAACAGACCCAGAGGACTCACCCGGTAGCCGGAGACTCTTCCCTTAACAGACCCAGGGGACTCCTCCGGTACCGGGAGACTATCCATTAACACAGGGACTCCTCGGTAACCGGGGAGACTATCCACCTTAACAGACCCAGAGGACTCCTCCGGTAACCGGGAGACTATCCCCTTAACGGACCCAGAGGACTCCTCCGGTAACCGGGAGACTATCCCGTTAACAGACCCAGAGGACTCCTCCGGTAACCGGGAGACTATCCCGTTAACAGACCCAGAGGACTCCTCCGGTAACCGGGAGACTATCCCCTTAACAGACCCAGAGGACTTCTCCGGTAACCAGGAGACTATCCCGTTAACAGACCCAGAGAACTCCTCCGGTAACCAGGAGACTACCCCGTTAACAGACCCAGAGGAATCCTCCGGTAACCGGGAGACCATTCCTTTAACAGACCCAGAGGACTCCTCCGGTAACCGGAAGACTATCCCGTTAACAGACCCAGAGGACTCCTCCAGTAACCGGGAGACTATCCCGTTAAGACAGGATCCTCGTAACGAGACTATCCACCTTAACAGACCCAGAGGACTCCTCCGGTAGCGGGAGACTCTTCCAACAGCCCAGGGGACTCCTCTAACCGGGAGACTATCCCGTTAACAGACCAGGACTCCTCGGTAACCGGAGCTATCCACCTTAACAGAAGGACTCCTCGGTAACGGAGACTATCACCTTAACAGACCCAGAGACTCCTCGTAACGGAGACTATCCTTAACGGACCCAGAGGACTCCTCCGGTAACCGGGAGACTATCCCTTAACAGATCAACCTCCTCGTAACCGGGAGACTATCCCGTTAACAGACCCAGAGGACTCCTCCGGTAACCGGGAGACTATCCCGTTAACAGACCCAGAGGACTCCTATGGTAACCAGGAGACTATCCCGTTAACAGACCCAGAGGACTCCTCCGGTAACCGGGAGACTATCCCCTTAACAGACCCAGAGGACTTCTCCGGTAACCAGGAGACTATCCCGTTAACAGACCCAGAGACCTCCTCCGGTAACCTTAACAGACCCAGAGGACTCCTCCGGTAACCGGGAGACTATCCCGTTAACAAACCCAGAGATCTCCTCCGGTAACCGGGAGACTATCCCGTTAACAGACCCAGAGGACTCCTCCGGTAACCGGGAGACTATCCCGTTAACAGACCCAGAGGACTCCTCCGGTAACCGGGAGACTATCCCGTTAACAGACCCAGAGGACTCCTCCGGTAACCGGGAGACTATCCCGTTAACAGACCCAGACCTCGTCGGTCACCTTAACAGAAGGGACTCCTCCGGTAACGGAGACTATCCACCTTAACGACCCAAGGACTCCTCCGGTAACGGGGAGACTATCCCTTAAGGACCCAGAGGACTCCTCCGGTAACCGGGAGACTATCCCGTTAACAGACCCAGGAGACTCCTCCGGTAACCGGGAGACTATCCCGTTAACAGACCCAGAGGACTCCTATGGTAACCGGGAGACTATCCCGTTAACAGACCCAGAGGACTCCTCCGGTAACCGGGAGACTATCCCCTTAACAGACCCAGAGGACTCCTCCGGTAACAGGAGACTATCCCGTTAACAGACCCAGAGGACTCCTCCGGTAACCAGGAGACTATCCCGTTAACAGACCCAGGGGACTCCTCCGGTAACCGGGAGACTATCCACCTTAACAGACCCAGAGGACTCCTCCGGTAGCCGGGAGACTCTTCCGTTAACAGACCCAGGGGACTCCTCCGGTAACCGGGAGACTATCCCGTTAACAGACCCAGAGGACTCCTCCGGTAACCGGGAGACTATCCTTTAACAGACCCAGAGACCTCCTCCGGTAACCTTAACGGCAGAGGACTCCTTCCGTAAGGAGACTATCCCGTTAACAAGCCCAGAGATCTCCCCGGTACGAGACTATCCTGTTAACAGACACAGAGGACTCCTCCGGTAACCGGGGAACTATCCCTTAACAGACCAGAGACCTCCTGTACGGGAGACTATCCCGTTAACAGACCCAGGGGACTCCTCGGTAACGAGACTATCCGTTAACAGACCCAGAGACCTCCTCCGGTAACCGGAGACTATCCCGTTAACAGACCCAGGGACTCCTCCGGTAACGGGGAGACTATCCCGTTAACAGACCAGAGGACTCCTATGGTAGACCCGCCGTACCCCACTGGTAAACTATTAACAGCCAGAGACCTCCTCGGTAACCTTAACAGACCCAGAGGACTCCTCCGGTAACCGGGAGACTATCCCGTTAACAAACCCAGAGATCTCCTCCGGTAACCAGGAGACTATCCTGTTAACAGACCCAGAGGACTCCTCCGGTAACCGGGAGACTATCCCGTTAACAGACCCAGAGACCTCCTCCGGTAACCGGGAGACTATCCCGTTAACAGACCCAGGGGACTCCTCCGGTAACGGGAGACTATCCGTTAACAGACCCAGAGACCTCCTCCGTAACCGGGGAGACTATCCTTAACAGACCCAGAGGACTCCTCCGGTAACCGGGAGACTATCCGTTAACAGACCAGAGGACTCCTATGGTAACCGGAGACTATCCCGTTAACAGACCCAGAGGACTCCTCGGTAACGGGAGACTATCCCTTAACAGACCCAGAGGACTTCTCCGGTAACCAGGAGACTATCCGTTAACAGACCGACCTCCTCGGTAACCTTAACAGCCAGAGAACTCCTCCGGTAACCGTAGCTACCCGTTAACAGACCCAGAGGACTCCTCCGTAACCAGTAGACTACCCGTTAACAGACAGAGGACTCCTCGGTAACGGAAGACTATCCCGTTAACAGACCCAGAGGACTCCTCGTAACCAGGAGACTATCCCGTTAACAGACCAGAGAACTCCTCGGTAACCAGGGAGACTACCCTTAAAGACCCAGAGGACTCCTCCGGTAACGGAGACCATTCCTTTAACAGACCCAGAGGACTCCTCCGGTAACGGAAGACTATCCCGTTAGACCCAGAGGACTCCTCCAGTAATCGGGAGACTATCCCGTTAACAGACCAGGGGACTCCTGGTAACAGGGAGACTATCCACCTTAACAGACCCAGAGTCGGTAGCGAGACTCTTCCGTTAACAGACAAGGGGACTCCTCCGGTAACCGGGAGACTATCCACCTTAACAGACCCAGGGACTCCTCGGTAACCGGGGGACTATCACCTTAACAAGAGGACTCCTCCGGTAACCGGAACTACCTAACGGACCCAGAGGGACTCCTCCCGGTAACGGGAGACTATCCCTTAACGCAGAACTCCTCGACGAGGCATCCCACCAGAGACTCTCCGTACGGCTTCCTTCAGACTTCTCCGTAACCGGAGACTATCCGTTAACAACGAGAACTCCTCCGGTAACCAGGAGACTACCCGTTAACAGACCCAGAGGATCCTCCGGTAACCGGGAGACCATTCCTTTAACAGACCCAGAGGACTCCTCCGGTAACCGGAAGACTATCCCGTTAACAGACCCAGAGGACTCCTCCAGTAACCGGGAGACTATCCCGTTAACAGACCCAGGGGACTCCTCCGGTAACCGGGAGACTATCCACCTTAACAGACCCAGGGACTCCTCCGGTAGCCGGGAGACTCTTCCGTTAACAGACCCAGGGGACTCCTCCGGTAACCGGGAGACTATCCCGTTAACAGACCCAGGGGACTCCTCCGGTAACCGGGAGACTATCCACCTTAACAGGGGACTCCTCCGGTAACCGGAGCTATCCCACCTTAACAGACCCAGAGGACTCCTCCGGTAACGGGAGACTATCCTAGCGGACCAGAGGACTCCTCCGGTAACCGGGAGACTATCCGTTAACAGATCCAAGAGACCTCGGTAACCGAGTTCCTTCAGACCAGAGGACTCCTCGGTACGAGACTATCCCGTTAACAGACCAAGAGGACTCCTATGGTAACCAGGGAGACTATCCGTTAACAGCCCAGAGGACTCCTCGGTAACGGGAGACTATCCCTTAACGAGGGGTCTCCGGTAACCAGGAGACTATCCCGTTAACGCAAGCCTCCTCGTAACCTTAGACCAGAGGACTCCTCCGGTAACGGAGACTATCCGTTAACAAACACGATCTTCTCCGGTAACCGGAGACTACCGTTAACAGACCCAGAGGACTCCTCCGGTAGCGGGGAGACTATCCCGTTAACAGACCCAGAGGACTCTTGGTAACGGGAGACTATCCTTAACAGCCAGAGGACTCCTCCGGTAACCGGGAGACTATCCCTAACGACCCAGAGACCTCTCCGGTCACTACAACCCAGGGGACTCCTCGGTAACGGGAGACTATCCACCTTAACGACCCAGAGGACTCCTCGGTAACGGAGACTATCCCTTAACCCAGGGACTCCTCCGGTAACCGGGAGACTATCCGTTAACAGACCCGGAGGACTCCTCCGGTAACCGGGAGACTATCCCGTTAACAGACCCAGAGGACTCCTATGGTAACCAGGAGACTATCCCGTTAACAGACCCAGAGGACTCCTCCGGTAACCGGGAGACTATCCCCTTAACAGACCCAGAGGACTTCTCCGGTAACCAGGAGACTATCCCGTTAACAGACCCAGAGAACTCCTCCGGTAACCAGGAGACTATCCCGTTAACAGACCCAGGGGACTCCTCCCGGTAGCAGGGAGACTATCCCTTAACAGACCCAGAGGACTCCTCGGTAGCGGAGACTCTTCCGTTAACAGACCCAGGGGACTCCTCCGGTAACCGGGAGACTATCCCGTTAACAGACCCACGGGACTCCTCCGGTAACCGGGAGACTATCCCTTTAACAGACCCAGAGACCTCCTCCGGTACACCATAACCCAGAGGACTCCTCCGGTAACGGGGGACTATCCCGTTAACACCCGGTCTCCGTAACCAGGAGACTATCCTGTTAACACACAGAGGACTCCTCCGGTAACCGGAGACTATCTTAACGACCCAGAGACCTCCTCCGGTAACGGGAGACTATCCGTTAACAGACCAGGGACTCCTCCGGTAACCGGGAGACTATCCCGTTAACAGACCCAGAGACCTCCTCCGGTAACCGGGAGACTATCCCGTTAACAGACCCAGAGGACTCCTCCGGTAACCGGGAGACTATCCCGTTAACAGACCCAGAGGACTCCTATGGTAACCGGGAGACTATCCCGTTAACAGACCCAGGGGACTCCTCCGGTAACCGGGAGACTATCCCTTTAACAGACCCAGAGACCTCCTCCGGTAACCTTAACAGACCCAGAGGACTCCTCCGGTAACCGGGAGACTATCCCGTTAACAAACCCAGAGATCTCCTCCGGTAACCAGGAGACTATCCTGTTAACAGACACAGAGGACTCCTCCGGTAACCGGGAGACTATCCCGTTAACAGACCCAGAGACCTCCTCGGTAACGGGAGACTATCCCGTTAACGACCAGGGGACTCCTCGGTAACGGGGAGACTATCCCGTTAACAGAGACCTCCTCCGGTAACGGGAGACTATCCCGTTAACAGAGAGACTCCTCGGTAACGGAGACTATCCCGTAACAGACCAGAGGACTCCTATGGTAACCAGGAGACTATCCCGTTAACGGCAGACTCCTCGGTAACGGAGACTATCCCCTTAACAGACCCAGAGGACTTCCCGGTAACAGGAGACTATCCCGTTAACAGACCCAGAGACCTCCTCCGGTAACCTTAACAGACCCAGAGAACTCCTCCGGTAACAGTAGACTACCCTTAGCAGACCCAGAGGACTCCTCGGTAACAAGCACGTTAACGACCCAAATTCATAACAGACTATCCCCGTTGCCTCGCGCCACAAGCTACTAGCAATAAACTTACCAAGGACTCCTCAGGTAAGGGAGATATTTACAGAACTCCTCGGTAGCGGGAGACTATCCCGTTAACAGACCCAAGAGGAAACTCGGTAACCGGGGAGACTATCCCGTTAACAGACCCAAGGATCTCGTAACCAGGTGTATGGACCAGGTGTGTGACTCTACTGGACCAGGTCTGTGGACAGGGTGTATGACTCTACTGGACCAGTCTGCTACCAGGTGTATGACTCTAGGACCAGGTCTACTGGACCAGGTGTGTGACTCCTACTGGACCAGGTCTACTGGACCAGGTTATTGACCAGGTCTGCTGGCAGGTGTGTGACTCTACTGGACCAGGTCTACTGGACAGGTGTGTGACCTCTGCCGTCCCTGGCCAGCGTGACCTTCAGGGGGTGAGGGTTTCTGATCCAGCCTATCCAGCGCCCGCCACCGCGTCCAGAACCTCGGCGATTGGCTCGTTCCTTCTGCCAGCGTCCAGCTCAGAGAGTTGGAGGGAGGAGGGGGCAG
>NC_053125.1:37031271-37053771 GCF_010015445.1 Perca fluviatilis
TGCCGCCATGTATTGCTTCTGTTTCAATTCCCGTAGAAGATATTCCATGATTCTTCACGCTTTCCTCCAGAGTTCCTTTAAAATGTTCAATATAATCCCAGAATATTGAGAATTAAAAAGGTATCCACAATAAATCACGCCGGTAGTCTCTCAGTTCTTCAGTCTCGTTCTGGCCGAAAGTTTCTCGGTTCTTCAGGCTCGGTTCTTCCCCGAAGTCTCTGTTCTTCTTCCCGAAGTCTCTCGGTTCTCGCAGTGGCAGTTTGTTTTGTAGCATCAGTTGATCCATGTTTCAGAGTAAACAAAGAACAAATGTAAAACACCATCCTGTTTTGTATTCCCATTAAAGTCCCAGCCACACTCCTCCTTTGAAGTCTTTGTAGGACCTTCCGGTAGCCTGGTTTCACCCCAGACCCTCCTCAGCTGTAACTGAGAGTGGGAAGCTTCATTCACAGCCCATTTCCAAGGGGTTACCAACCGACGCCACTCCAAATGCCTCTGGGCGCACTGCAATTGGAGTGTGATTGGTGTAGAGCCCGCGCCCTCAACGGTTGTGATTGGTGTAGGGGCCCTCCTCAACGGTTGTGATTGGTGTAGAGCCCTCCTCAACGGTTGTGATTGGTGTAGAGCCCTCCCTCAACGGTTGTGATTGGTGTAGAGCCCTCCTCAACGGTTGTGATTGGTGTAGAGCCCTCCTCCAACGGTTGTGATTGGTGTAAAGCCGCCTCACCGGTTGTGATTGGTGTAGAGCCTGCCTCAACGGGTTGTGATTGTTCTCCCGATTTGGAGACATTGGAAATGGGCTTGCATGGGCTCTTGGCCAGACTGACTTGCAGTAAGTCCATCAGGGTTTTTCCAGGCTAGGAGGAGTCCAGAAGAGAGCAGATGAAATGCTGCCTTCAAGACAATCATAAATCAGACTTACTGGAGATATTCTACACTCGTCTTTCCTTCCTTTCTGATCGAACGTACGGTAGAAATACTAATATGTTAGCGTTAATGATTCCAGTATTTAGATTTCTGGGTTAACGTTAAAGTCATTAACCCCCACACCTATTTGTCCTTCAAAGTTTCTCCGTCAGATATTTGGGCCGATTCTGTCCCGTTGTTGTTGTTGTTTAGCTTGTCGTTAAGTTGTAAATCGTCCGTTGAGCGTGAAATAACGGCGCTTTTCCCCTCCACGGTACCTGCTTTCGACTACCACCGACTCTACTCGCCTTTTTGGTTTCCATTCCACGATAAAAGTCCCTGGTACCTGCTAACAGGTACTTTTCAGTACCACCTCAGTCGCAGACTGATCTCATGAAGTGGAGTATGTACCACACGCCAAATCCGGTACGCCATTTGGCGTGTTATCAAGACCTGTAATACGCTTTTTAAGCTTTTTATCAACATAAATCGGCCGCCATTGACCTACATGATAAAATGAACACTACAGTCAGCTGATACCTCAATTCACCCCCATGTCTTGTTTTTTATGTATGTATGAATGTCTCTTTGTAACTGGAGCCTTGTCAAAGACAATTTTCCAGGAACCCTGTGTAACAGACAATAAAGAGATTATCTTATCTTATCTTATTACTAGTGAGTTTTCACCGTGGCGGGTAGCATAAAGGGATGTAGGTCCGTGTAAAGAGGTTGGTTGTGGTGGCTGATGGGTAAAACAGGACTCTCACCAGGAGAGACGATCCGTCCCACGTCTGGCAATGTTTCTTCCCTAAACCCAACCCGGTTATTGTTTTCCTAAAGCGTGTTTTTGTCGTTATTTTCAGTGTTTTTGTGTTACTAAAGCCTTTCCCTGTGTTCTTCTCCTAAACGCAACCTTAATTTTATTGTATTTTTACATGCGTGACGTTGTTCTTGCGATAGTACGTCACGTTCTGGCGTCACGTTCTGGCGATATTACGTCACGTTCTGGCGTCAGGTTCTGGCGTCACGTTCTGGCGTCACGTTCTCGCGATAGTACGTCACGTTCTGGCGATAGTACGTCACGTTCTGGCGTCACGTTCTGGCGATAGTACGACACGTTCTGGCGATAGTACGTCACGTTCTGGCGATAGTACGTCACGTTCTGGCGATAGTACGTCACGTTCTGGCGATAGTACGTCACGTTCTGGCGATAGTACGACACGTTTGTGTTACTAAAGCCTTTCCCTGTGTTCTTCTCCTAAACGCAACCTTAATTTTATCGTATTTTTACATGCGTGACGTTGTTCTTGCGATAGTACGTCACGTTCTCGCCGCGTGGTGTGTATGTTTACATCTGCTGTAGACATACAGGTGGAGAGCACAAAATGCGTCCAGATAACTCGCCACTCGGCTTTAGGAAAGTGGGCGTGTATGTTTACACAAAGTCATGATGTCACGTTGTCTGTCGAGGATCCCGGCGAGCTGAGGCGATACTAAAAGGTAAGTAAGTAAAGTTTATTTCTATAGCACGTTTAAAAACAGCTGGCGCTGACCAAAGTGCTGTACGTAGCGCACAAGGTGAGGCGAGGCGAGCAGGTACCATGTGATGGAAAAACGCCAAAAAAGGTTGAGTTTTGTCCTGAAGAACGCCACTTCCTCTTTCTCTCGCACCGTTACTCATCGTATCCTGTTCATTCTTTTATATTTGTGTAAATAAACTAAACTAAAACCAGACTTAGGTTTCCTGAACTTTAACCTTCGTGGACGTTACACAGAATTACACTACACCTGTCTAACTGTAGGCTGATATATATATATATATTCATATATATTCATATATATTCATATATATTCAAATATATTCATATATATTCATATATATTCATATATATTCATATATATTTCTAATACTTTCACCCAGGAACGTGTCTTTGTTCTTGGCGACACCTTAGACTTTAGGAGGAGGAGCTTAGGTTTTCCTAGTGCGAAAAATTCGAAGGTTAAAGCAGACAACTGTGTCCTCGGCTCCGATTGGTGGGGATGAAGTAGGCGGAGTCCTGTAGCACCTGAGTCATCGTTACGTTAGAAAATCCTGAAGAAAGTATTTAGTGTTTCCTAACGTTTGTTTCTGTGCTTTCAAGCTGTTTCAATTCTCTGATTGGTCAGACTGACCAGGAGGCGGAGTCTCAGCCATCAAAGGGCTCTCTGATTGGTCAGACCGACCAGGAGGTGGAGTCTCAGCCATTCTCGGGCTCTCTGATTGGTCTAAGTGTTCTGTGGTGAGTTAGAGAAACTGTCAGTGCTTCTGAGAGTTGCGGTCTGGGCTGTGATTGGTCAGTTAGAGCAGAGGGGCGGGGCCTTTGTGTATCCGGGCGTCTGAATGGAGGAGAGCATCTTCTTCTGGTGGCGGGGCGATCACGCCCACTCGGAGCAGGTCGCTATGGAAACAAAGCCGAGAGTCAGACATCTTAGTCTACAAACTTTGTGTGTGTGTATGTGTGTGTGTGTGTGTGTGTGTGTGTATATTAATCTGTGTTGAGCTGTGAGACCATGTCCAGGCTGTATATATGTGTATATATGTGTGTGTATATATATATATGTATATATTACTCTGTATTGAGCTGTGAGACCATGTCCAGGCTGTATATATGTGTATATATATATGTATATATATGTATATATTACTCTGTGTTGAGCTGTGAGACCATGTCCAGGCTGTATATATATGTATATATGTATAAATGTGTATATATATGTGTATATTACTCTGTGTTGAGCTGTGAGATCATGTCCAGGCTGTATATATATGTATATATGTGTATATATTACTCTGTGTTGAGCTGTGAGACCATGTCCAGGCTGTATATATATGTATATATGTGTATATATATGTATATATTACTCTGTGTTGAGCTGTGAGACCATGTCCAGGCTGTATATATGTGTATATATATGTATATATGTGTATATATATGTATATATTATTCTGTGTTGAGCTGTGAGACCATTGTCAGGCTGTATATATATGTATATATATATATATATGTGTATATATGTGTATATATATATATATGTATATATACATATGTATATATTACTCTGTGTTGAGCTGTGAGACCATGTCCAGGCTGTATATACGTGTATATATATGTATATATATGTATATATGTGTATATATATGTATATATTACTCTGTGTTGAGCTGTGAGACCATGTCCAGGCTGTATATATGTGTAAATATATGTATATATGTGTATATATATATGTATATTTATATATATATGTATATATATGTATATATATTACTCTGTGTTGAGCTGTGAGACCATGTCCAGGCTGTATATATGTGTATATATATGTATATATGTGTATATATATGTATATATGTGTATATATATGTATATATATTACTCTGTGTTGAGCTGTGAGACCATGTCCAGGCTGTATATATGTGTATATATATGTATATATGTGTATATATATATGTATATTTATGTATATATGTGTATATATATGTATATATATTACTCTGTGTTGAGCTGTGAGACCATGTCCAGGCTGTATATATGTGTATATATATGTATATATGTGTATATATATGTATATATGTGTATATATATGTATATATATTACTCTGTGTTGAGCTGTGAGACCATGTCCAGGCTGTATATATGTATATATGTGTATATATGTGTGTATATATATGTATATATGTGTATATATATGAATATATTACTCTGTATTGAGCTGTGAGACCATGTCCAGGTTGTATATATGTATATATGTGTATATATGTGTATATATACGTATATATGTGTATATATATGTATATATATGTATATATGTGTATATATATGTATATATGTGTATATATATGTATATATATTACTCTGTGTTGAGCTGTGAGACCATGTCCAGGCTGTATATATGTATATATGTGTATATATGTGTATATATATGTATATATGTGTATATATATGTATATATTACTCTGTATTGAGCTGTGAGACCATGTCCAGGCTGTTGAAGCCGGCCTGCAGGAAGCTCTGCTCGTAACGCTCCATCTTTATCGCTCTCAGCCAATCAGAGACAGACGCACAGGCCGAGAGGGGAGGGGGGGGCCGCTGGTCCAACAGGGGCTGGGACACACTGGAAGACAGACAGACAGGCAGACAGACAGGTTCATGATTAATACAGACCGACAGACAGGCAGACAGACAGGTTCATGATTATTACAGCCAGCGAGACAGACAAAGAGACAGACAGACAAAGAGACAGACAGGCAGAAAGACAGCGAGACAGACAGGCAGAAAGACAGACTGGTTCATGATTAATACAGCCAGTGAGACAGACAAAGAGACAGGCAGGCAGAGAGACAGACAGGCAGAGAGAAAGCAAGACCGACAGGCAGAAAGACAGCGAGACAGACAGGCAGAAAGACAGACTGGTTCATGATTAATACAGCCAGCGAGACAGACAGACAGACAGGCAGGCAGACAGGATATTGCTTCATTCTTTAAGCTTAAATCCAGGAATGTCAACTGTTCTGCACCTGCTCATGTAAACAAACTGTCAATCACTCTGTGTGTCTCTCTATGTGTTTTTTTTGTGTGTTTTTGTGTGTGTCTCTCTCTATATGTGTGTGTGTCTCTCTATGTGTGTGTGTGTCTCTCTATATGTGTGTGTGACCTTTGACCCCTAACCCCCAGCAGCTGGTACATAAGTCACATTCCTAACCTGCCACCCCAGGGCTGGGGTATAAATTGAAAGTTTTCAGTGGAAGGAGTTTCCCATGGGACTGCTCCCTGGGTGTGTGTGTGTGTGTGTGTGTGTCTCTGTGTGTGTCTCTGTGTGTGTGTGTGTGTCTGTGTGTGTGTCTGTGTGTGTGTGTGTCTGTGTGTGTTCCTGTACTGGTCCTTAATAACAAGCTCCCAGCTGGGTCTGGTCACATGACTGGGCCCGTCCACTCACTGTGTTCACATGCAGTTTAATAACCGGTAGATTCGGGTATCAGATGCCATGGAAACACCTTCTTACCCCGGTTAGAATCTCAGTTCTGTTGTGTTTTTAGAGATTAGTTTTTTTGGTTATTTGGGCCTTTATTTTGACACGACATGAAAACATGAAAGGAGAGAGAGACAGAGAGAGAGAGAGAGAGAGAGAGAAGTAAACCTCTATATATGCTACCACCTGCGCTAATGGGCAAATAACCTGCTATCACGTTAACAGACCAGAGATCTCCTCTGGTAACCGGAGACTATCCCGTTAACAGACCCAGAGGACTCCTCCGGTAACCGGGAGACTATCCCCTTAACAGACCCAGAGGACTCCTCCGGTAACCGGGAGACTATCCCCTTAACAGACCCAGAGGACTCCTCCGGTAACCGGAGACTATCCCTTAACAGACCCAGAGGAGTCCTCCGTTCAAAGAGACTATCCCGTTAACAGACCCAGAGGACTCCTCCGGTAGCAAGGAGACTATATAACAGACCCAGAGGACTCCTCCGGTAACCGAGGAACTATCCCATTAACAGACCCAGAGGACTCCTCCGGTAACCGGAGACTATCCCGTTAACAGACCCAGGGAGTCCTCCGGTACAACGAGACTATCCGTTAACAGACCCAGAGGACTCCTCCGTAACCGGAGACTATCCCGTTAACAGACCCAGAGACTCCTCCGGTAACGAGACTATCCCAATACAGCCAGAGATCTCCTCCGTAACCGGAGACTATCTTAACAGACCCAGAGACCTCCTCGGAAACCAGGGAGACTATCCCTTAACAGACCCAGAGACCTCCTCCGGTAACCGGAGACTATCCCCTTAACAGACCCAGAGGACTCCTCCGGTACGGAGACTATCCTTAACAGACCCAGAGCCTCCTCCGGTAACAGACTATCCCTTAACAGACCCAGAGATCTTCTCAGGTAACCGGAGACTATCCCTTAACAGACCCAGAGGACTCCTCCGGTAACCGGAGACTATCCCATTAAAGCCAAGAGATCTCCTCCGGAAGGAGACTATCCCTTAACAGACCCAGAGACCTCCTCCGAACCGGAGACTATCCCTATAAGACCCAGGACTCTCCGGTAAACAGACTATCCCTAATAACCAGAGGACTCCTCCGGTAACCGAGACTATCCCCTAACAGACCCAGAGGACTCCTCCGGTAACCGGGAGACTATCCCGTTAACAGACCCAGAGAGTCCTCCGTAACCAAGACTATCCCGTTAACAGACCCAGAGGACTCCTCCGGTAACCGGGAGACTATCCCGTTAACAGACCCAGAGGACTCCTCTGGTAACCGGGAGACTATCCCGTTAACAGACCCAGAGATCTGCTCCGGTAACCGGGAGACTATCCCGTTAACAGACCCAGAGACCTCCTCAGGAAACCAGGAGACTATCCCCTTAACAGACCCAGAGACCTCCTCCGGTAACCGGGAGACCATTCCTTTAACAGACCCAGAGGACTCCTCCGGTAACCGGAAGACTATCCCGTTAACAGACCCAGAGGACTCCTCCAGTAACCGAGACTATCCCGTTAACAGACCCAGGGGACTCCTCCGGTAACCGGAGACTATCCCACCTTAACAGACCCAGAGGACTCCTCCGGTAGCGGAGACTCTTCCCGTTAACAGACCCAGGGACTCCTCCGGTAACCGGGAGACTATCCCGTTAACAGACCCAGGGACTCCTCCGTAACCGGAGACCATCACACCAGACCCAGGGACTCCTCCGGTAACCGGAGACTATCCACCTTAACAGACCCAGAGGACTCCTCCAGCAGGGAACTATCCCTCAGACCCAGAGGACTCCTCCGTTCGGAGACTATCCCGTTAACAGACCCAGAGGACTCCTCCGGTAACCGGAGACTATCCGTAACAGACCCAGAGGACTCCTCCGACCAGGAGACTATCCCGTTAACAGACCAGAGAACTCCTCCGGTAACCAGGAGACTACCCGTTTACAGACCCAGAGGAATCCTCCGGTAACGGGAGACCATTCCTTTAACAGACCCAGAGGACTCCTCGAGCGAGGAAGACTATCCCGTTAACAGACCCAGAGGACTCCTCCAGTAACCGGGAGACTATCCCGTTAACAGACCCAGGGGACTCCTCCGGTAACCGGGAGACTATCCACCTTAACAGACCCAGAGGACTCCTCCGGTAGCGGAGACTCTTCCGTTAACAGACCAGGGACTCCTCCGGTAACAATATCCTTAAAAAGGGACTCCTCCGTACAGACTATCCACTTAACAGACCCAGGACTCCTCCGAGACTATCCACCTTACAGCCAGTCCGTACAGACTATCCTAACAGAGCTCCTCCGGTAACCGGAGACTATCCACCTTAACAGACCCAGAGACCTCCTCCGGTAACCGGAGACTATCCCGTTAACAGCCAGAGACTCCTCCGGTAAGAGACTATCCCAACAGACCCAGGCTCTCCGGTAACCGGAGACTATCCCGTTAACAGACCCAGAGGACTCCCTATGGTAACCAGAGACTATCCCGTTAACAGACCCAGAGGACTCCTCCGTAGCAGACTATCCCAAACACCCAGAGGACTTCTCCGGTAACCGGAGACTATCCCGTTAACAGACCCAGAGACCTCCTCCGACCTTAACAGCCCAGAGAACTCCTCCTAACAGGGCTACCCTAACAGCAACTATCCCGTTAACAGACCCAATCCCCGTAACCGGTCCCCTACCAGCCAGGGAATGTTAACAGCAGACTCTCTAACCGGAGTATCCCTACAGACCGACTCCTCAACGGAGACTATCCACCTTAACAGACCCAGGACTCTCCGTACGGAGACTAATCACCTTAACAGACCCAGAGAACTCCGTAACGGGAGACTATCCCAACAGACCCAGTCCTCGTAGGAGACTATCCCGTTAACAGACCCAGAGGCTCCTCCGGTAACCGAGACTATCCCGTTAACAGACCCAGAGGACTCCTCCGGTAACCGAGACTATCGTTAACAGACCGAGGTCCTCCTAACCGGGAGACTATCCCTTAACAGACCCAGAGACTCCTCCGTACGGAGACTATCCTTAACAGACCCAGAGGACTCCTCTGGTACAGGAGATATCGAACAGACCAGAGACTTAAAAGACTATCCCTAACAGACCACAACTCCTAACTTCCAACACAACCCCAACGAACCACCTTTACAGACCCAGAGCTCCCCGGTAACCGGAAGACTATCCCGTAACAGCAGAACTCCTCAATATCCTAACAGCCAACTCCCCGAAGAACTATCCACCTACAGACCAGAGGACTCCTCCGTAGGGACTTTTAACAGACCAGGGACTCCTCCGGTAACCGGACTATCCCGTTAACAGACCCAGGGACTCCTCCGTAACCGGAGACTATCACCTTAACAGACCAGACTCCTCTAACCGGAGACTATCCCGTTAACAGCCAAGACTCCCCAACCTACCCTAACAACCCAGAGATCCTCGTAACCGGAGACCATTCCTTTAACAGACCCAGAGGACTCCTCCGGTAACCACTATCCCGTTAACAGACCCAGAGGACTCCTCCAGTAACCGGAGACTATCCTAACAGACCCAGGGACTCCTCCGTAACCGGAGACTATCCACCTTAACAGACCCAGAGGCTCCTCCGTACCGGAGACTCTTCCGTTAACAGACCCAGGACTCCTCCGGTAACCGGAGACTATCCCGTTAACAGACCCAGGGACTCCTCCGGTAACCGGAGACTATCCACCTTAACAGACCCAGGGCTCCTCCGGTAACGGAGACTATCCACCTTAAAGCCCAGAGTCCTAACGAGACTATCCCTTAACAGACCCAGAGGACTCCTCCGTAACAGGAGACTATCCCCTTAACAAACCCAGACCTCCTCCGGTAACCGGAGACTATCCCGTTAACAGACCCAGAGGACTCCTCCGTAACGGGAGACTCTCCGTTAACAGACCAGAGCTCCAACCTATCTTAACAGACAGAGACTCCTAGTAAGACTATCCGACAAGTCCGGTAACCGGAGACTATCCCTTAACAGACCCAGGCTCTCGTAACCAGAGACTATCCCGTTAACAGACCCAGGCCGGTAACCTTAACAGACCCAGAGAACCTCCGACAGGAGACTACCCTTAACAGACCCAGAGGACTCCTCCAGTAACCGGAGACTATCCCGTTAACAGACCCAGGGACTCCTCCGTAACCGGAGACTATCCACATAACAGACCCAGAGGACTCCTCCGGTAGCCGGGAGACTATTCCGTTAACAGACCCAGGGGACTCCTCCGGTAACCGGGAGACTATCCCGTTAACAGACCCAGGGGACTCCTCCGGTAACCGGGAGACTATCCACCTTAACAGACCCAGGGGACTCCTCCGGTAACCGGGAGACTATCCACCTTAACAGACCCAGAGGTCTACACTATAACAGCCATCCTCCGTAACCAGGAGACTATCCGAACAGACCAGACTCCTCCGTAACGGAGACTATCCTTAACAGACCCAGGTCTCCGTACTATCCCAACTCTCCGAACGAGACTATCCCACACCCAGCTATCGTAACAGACCCAGAGGCAAACTCCGGTAACCGGGAGACTATCCCGTTAACAGACCCAGAAGACTCCTCCGGTAACCAGGTCTACTGGACCAGGTGTGTGACTCTACTGGACCAGGTCTGCTGGACCAGGTGTATGACTCTACTGGACCAGGTCTGCTGGACCAGGTGTATGACTCTACTGGACCAGGTCTACTGGACCAGGTGTGTGACTCTACTGGACCAGGTCTACTGGACCAGGTCTACTGGACCAGGTCTGCTGGACCAGGTGTGTGACTCTACTGGACCAGGTCTACTGGACCAGGTGTGTGACCTCACCTTCGTCCCTCGGCCAGCGTGACCTTCAGGGAGGCGGGGTTTCTGATCAGCCTATCCAGCGCCGCCACCACGTCGCAGAACCTCGGCCGATTGGCTCGTTCCTTCTGCCAGCAGTCCAGCATCAGAGAGTGGAGGGAGGAGGGGCAGTCTGGGGGGGGGGGCAGCCGGTAGTCCTGCTCGATGGCATTAATCACCTGGGGGAGAGACAGACAGGTTAGAGAGGGAGACAGGTTAGAGAGAGACAGACAGGTTAGAGAGGGAGACAGACAGGTAAGAGAGGGACAGACAGGTAGTCCTGCTCGATGGCATTAATCACCTGGGGGAGAGACAGACAGGTTAGAGAGAGAGAAACACAGGTTAGAGAGAGAGAGACAGGTTAGAGTGTACTGCAGTAATCTGATTACCTATGTCCTGGTTGTGGTATCAGTACTCTAACCTAGTTACTGCAGTAATCTGATTACTTACATCCTGGTTACTCATGTCCCAGTATAGTTACAGTAGTAATCTGATTACTTACATCCTGGTTACTCATGTCCCAGTATAGTTACAGTAGTAATCTGATTACTTACATCCTGGTTACTCATGTCCCAGTATAGTTACAGTAGTAATCTGATTACTTACATCCTGGTTACTCATGTCCCAGTATAGTTACAGTAGTAATCTGATTACTTACATCCTGGTTACTCATGTCCCAGTATAGTTACAGTAGTAATCTGATTACTTACATCCTGGTTACTCATGTCCCAGTACAGTTACTATAGTAATCTGATTACTTACATCCTGGTTACTCATGTCCCAGTATAGTTACAGTAGTAATCTGATTACTTACATCCTGGTTACTCATGTCCCAGTATAGTTACTATAGTAATCTGATTACTTACATCCTGGTTACTCATGTCCCAGTATAGTTACAGTAGTAATCTGATTACTTACATCCTGGTTACTCATGTCCCAGTATAGTTACTATAGTAATCTGATTACTTACATCCTGGTTACTCATGTCCCAGTACAGTTACAGTAGTAATCTGATTACTTACATCCTGGTTACTCATGTCCCAGTACAGTTACAGTAGTAATCTGATTACTTACATCCTGGTTACTCATGTCCCAGTACAGTTACTATAGTAATCTGATTACTTACATCCTGGTTACTCATGTCCCAGTATAGTTACTATAGTAATCTGATTACTTACATCCTGGTTACTCATGTCCCAGTATGGCCTCTCTCCGTATGACATCACTTCCCACATGACGATGCCGTAACTCCAGGCGTCGCTGGCCGAGGTGAACTTCCTGAAAGTCCCGAAAAATCATCGGTTACTACGGCAACACAACCCAAATACTCCACACGTGTCATCAGAGGTACGAGCGGCGCTACGGACTCACCGATAGGCTATGGCCTCGGGCGCCGTCCAGCGAATAGGAATCTTCCCGCCCTGAGAACCAGACAGGATGTTAGTCTTTCAAAATAAAAGCATGGAGGGCTGAACACGCTGAGGTTAGTCTTTCAAAGTAAAAGCATGGGGTGAACACGCTGAGGTTAGTCTTTCAAAGTAAAAGCATGGAGGGCTGAACACGCTGAGGTTAGTCTTTCAAAGTAAAAGCATGGGGTGAACACGCTGAGGTTAGCCTTTCAAAATAAAAGTATGGAGGGCTGAACACGCTGAGGTTAGTCTTTCAAAGTAAAAGCATGGGGTGAACACGCTGAGGTTAGCCTTTCAAAATAAAAGTATGGAGGGCTGAACACGCTGAGGTTAGTCTTTCAAAGTAAAAGCATGGAGGGCTGAACACGCTGAGGTTAGTCTTTCAAAGTAAAAGCATGGAGGGCTGAACACACTGAGGTTAGTCTTTCAAAATAAAAGCATGGAGGGCTGAACACGCTGAGGTTAGTCTTTCAAAGTAAAAGCATGGAGGGCTGAACACACTGAGGTTAGTCTTTCAAAATAAAAGCATGGAGGGCTGAACACGCTGAGGTTAGCCTTTCAAAATAAAAGCATGGAGGGCTGAGGGTCATGTGACTCACCAGAGAGCTGGTGTACGTCGGGTCGGAGGAGTTCTCAGTCAGAAACCTGCTGAGACCAAAATCTGAAACCTGAAAACACAACACAGCTGTTAGAGAGAGAGGCAGGCAGACAGACAGGTCAGATAGACAGATAGAGACACAGACAGGCAGACAGAGAGGCAGACAGGTAGAGAGACAAAAATGCAGACAGACAGAGACACAGACAGGCAGAGAGACAGACAGAGATAGACAGACAGAGACAGACAGACAGCCAGCAGCCTGTCTCACCTTGCAGACCAGGTTGGAGTTGACCAGGATGTTTCTGGCTGCGAGGTCTCGGTGGACGAAGCTCATCTCTGAGAGGTACTTCATCCCCGCGGCGATGCCGCGCAGCATCCCCACCAGCTGGATGGGGGTGAACTGCCCGTCGTTCATCTGGGGGGGGAGACAGGTAGGCATGGGGGGAGAGACAGGGAGACAGGGGCAGAGACAGGGAGACAGGCAAACAGTTAGCCTTTTATTACAAGAAGAAAGTTGGAATACTTTGAGGAAAAAAAAAGGTCAAAGTATGTTGTAGAAGTTTGTAAGTAAAAGAAGTTGGCAGAGAGTGAGACAGGTGGACAGGTAGGCAGTGAGACAGGTCTGACCCTGAGGAAGCTGTCCAGACAGACAGGTAGAGAGTGAGACAGGCAGGCAGTGAGACAGACCCTGAGGAAGCTGTCCAGAGCTCCGTTCTCCATGTACTCGGTGAGGATCATGACGGGGCAGGAGGTGGTGATGACAGAGAGAGAGAGACAGGTAGGCAGTGAGACAGGCAGGCAGTGAGACAGGCAGGCAGTGAGACAGACCCTGAGGAAGCTGTCCAGAGCTCCGTTCTCCATGTACTCGGTGAGGATCATGACGGGGCAGGAGGTGGTGATGACAGAGACAGAGAGACAGGTAGGCAGTGAGACAGGTAGAGAGTGAAACAGGCAGTGAGACAGACCCTGAGGAAGCTGTCCAGAGCCCCGTTCTCCATGTACTCGGTGAGGATCATGACGGGGCAGGAGGTGGTGATGACCCCCTCCAGGTGGATGATGTTGGGGTGCTGGAACTGGCCCATGATGGACGCCTCCGACAGGAAGTCCCGCCTCTGCTTCTCCGTGTAGCCGCCCTTCAGCGTCTTGATCGCCACGTAGTTCTCCCTCCGGCCCGGCACGCGCAGCCGGCCGCGACACACCTCGCCAAACTCACCTAAAACACGCCGAAAAACACCATACGGTCAGATATATACCATCTAAACTCACCTAAACACACCATATGGTCAGATATATACCATCTAAACTCACCTAATCACACCATATGGTCAGATATATACCATCTAAACTCACCTAATCACACCATATGGTCAGATATATACCATCTAAACTCACCTAATCACACCATATGGTCAGATATATACCATCTAAACTCACCTAATCACACCATATGGTCAGATATATACCATCTAAACTCACCTAATCACACCATATGGTCAGATATATACCATCTAAACTCACCTAATCACACCATATGGTCAGATATATACCATCTAAACTCACCTAATCACACCATATGGTCAGATATATACCATCTAAACTCACCTAATCACATATGTCAGATATATACCATCTAAACTCACCTAATCACACCATATGGTCAGATATATACCATCTAAACTCACCTAATCACACCATATGGTCAGATATATACCATCTAAACTCACCTAATCACACCATATGGTCAGATATATACCATCTAAACTCACCTAAACACACCATATGGTCAGATATATACCATCTAAACTCACCTAATCACACCATATGGTCAGATATATACCATCTAAACTCACCTAATCACACCATATGGTCAGATATATACCGTTTAAACTCACCTAATCACACCATATGGTCAGATATATACCATCTAAACTCACCTAAACACACCATATGGTCAGATATATACCATCTAAACTCACCTAATCACACCATATGGTCAGATATGTATCATCTAAACTCACCTAATCACACCATATGGTCAGATATATACCATCTAAACTCACCTAATCACACCATATGGTCAGATATGTATCATCTAAACTCACCTAATCACACCATATGGTCAGATATATACCATCTAAACACACCTAATCACACCATATGGTCAGATATGTACCATCTAAACTCACCTAATCACACCATATGGTCAGATATATACCGTTTAAACTCACCTAATCACACCATATGGTCAGATATATACCATCTAAACACACCTAAACACACCATATGGTCAGATATATACCATCTAAACTCACCTAATCACACCATATGGTCAGATATGTATCATCTAAACTCACCTAATCACACCATATGGTCAGATATATACCATCTAAACTCACCTAATCACACCATATGGTCAGATATGTATCATCTAAACTCACCTAATCACACCATATGGTCAGATATATACCATCTAAACACACCTAATCACACCATATGGTCAGATATGTACAGTGCCTTGCGAAAGTATTCGGCCCCCTTGAACTTTTCGACCTTTTGCCACATTTCAGGCTTCAAACATAAAGATATAAAACTGTAATTTTTTGTGAAGAATCAACAAAAAGTGGGACACAATCATGAAGTGAAACGAAATTTATTGGATATTTCAAACTTTTTTAAACAATAAAAAACTGAAAAAGTGGGCGTGCAAAATTATTCAGCCCCCTTACTTTCAGTGCAGCAAACTCTCTCCAGAAGTTCAGTGAGGATCTCTGAATAATCCAATGTTGACCTAAATGACTAATGATGATAAATAGAATCCAGCTGTGTGTAATCAAGTCTCCGTATAAATGCATCTGCTCTGTGATAGTCTCAGAGGTCCGTGAAAGCGCAGAGAGCATCATGAAGAACAAGGAACACACCAGGCAGGTCCGAGATACTGTTGTGAGAAGTTTAAAGCCGGATTTGGATACAAAAAGATTTCCCAAGCTTTAAACATCCCAAGGAGCACTGTGCAAGCGATAATATTGAAATGGAAGGAGTATCAGACCACTGCAAATCTACGAAGACCCGGCCGTCCCTCTTAACTTTCAGCTCATACAAGGAGAAGACTGATCAGAGATGCAGCCAAGAGGCCCATCACTACTCTGGATGAACTGCAGAGATCTACAGCTGAGGTGGTAGACTCTGTCCATAGGACAACAATCAGTCGTATACTGCACAAATCTGGCCTTTATGGAAGAGTGGCAAGAAGAAAGCCATTTCTTAAAGATATCCATAAAAGTGTCGTTTAGTTTGCCAAAAGCCACCTGGGAGACACACCAAACATGTGGAAGAAGGTGCTGTGGTCAGATGAAACCAAAATCGAACTTTTGGCAACAATGCAAAACGTTATGTTTGGCGTAAAAGCAACACAGCTCATCACCCTGAACACACCATCCCCACTGTCAAACATGGTGGTGGCAGCATCATGGTTTGGGCCTGCTTTTCTTCAGCAGGGACAGGGAAGATGGTTAAAATTGATGGGAAGATGGATGGAGCCAAATATAGGACCATTCTGGAAGAAAACCTGATGGAGTCTGCAAAAGACCTGAGACTGGGATGGAGATTTGTCTTCCAACAAGACAATGATCCAAAACATAAAGCAAAAATCTACAATGGAATGGTTCACAAATAAACATATCCAGGTGTTAGAATGGCCAAGTCAAAGTCCAGACCTGAATCCAACGAGAATCTGTGGAAAGAAATGAAAACTGCTGTTCACAAACGCTCTCCATCCAACCTCACTGAGCTCGAGCTGCCTTTTGCAAGGAGGAATGGGCAAAAATGTCAGTCTCTCGATGTGCAAAACTGATAGAGACATACCCCAAGCGAACTTTACAGCTGTAATCGCAGCAAAGGTAACTCGACGTAAAGCATTAACTTAGGGGGCTGAATAATTTTGGCACCAATATTTCAGTTTTTATTTGTTTAAATGGTTTGAAATATCCAATAAATTCTGTTCCACTTCATGATTGTGTCCCACTTGTTGTTGATTCTTCACAAAAAATTACAGTTTTATATCTTTATGTTTGAGGCCTGAAATGTGGCAAAAGGTCGAAAAGTTCAAGGGGGCCGAATACTTTCGCAAGGCACTGTAGATTATTTGAGGTAAATAGAGTATTTGAGGTATATAGAGTATATAGAGTATTTGTGGTATATTGAGTATGTAGAGTATTTGTGGTATATTGAGTATATAGAGTATTTGTGGTACATAGAGTATTTGAGGTATATAGAGTATTTGAGGTATATAGAGTATTTGAGGTATATAGAGTATTTGAGGTATATAGAATATTTGAGGTATATAGAATATTTGAGGTATATAGAGTATTTGTGGTATATAGAGTATTTGAGGTACATAGAATATTTGAGGTATATAGAGTATTTGATGTATATAGAGTATTTGTGGTATATAGAGAATTGCGGTTATATAGAGTATTTGTGGTATATCAAGTAGTTGAGGTATATAGAGTATTAGAGGTATATAGAATATTTGAGGTATATAGAGTATTTGAGGTATATAGAGTATTTGTGGTATATAGAGTATTTGAGGTATATTGAATATTTGTGGTATATAGAGTATTTGAGGTATATAGAGTATATAGAGTATTTGTGGTATATTGAGTATATAGAGTATTTGTGGTACATAGAGTATTTGAGGTATATTGAGTATTTGAGGTATATAGAGTATTTGAGGTATATAGAATATTTGAGGTATATAGAATATTTGAGGTATATAGAGTATTTGAGGTATATAGAGTATTTGAGGTATATAGAATATTTGAGGTATATAGAGTATTTGTGGTATATAGAGTATTTGTGGTATATAGAGTATTTGTGGTATATAGAGAATTGCAGTTACAGTATATGAGTATAGGGACAGAGACTGGGACTCCAGGTTAATAAGATCCTGACTGAGATTTTAATAAAAAAAAATGGTAAAATTTTAAAAAAATAATGTAAAATTTTTATAAAAAAATCTACATGTATGTGTGTGTGTGCTCTCAAATATGGCTTCTGGAAAGAAAATAAAGGATTAAATATGAATTACTAAACAGACATTAATTAAGAAGTTCCCCATACTTTAAGAGCTACGCAGCACATTGGCCAGGAGTCCTTCTTGATGCCTAAACATCTCTCTCAGATAAGGCCAAGGATGATTGGGAATGTCTTGCTGCTTGTCTGCTGAATCTCTGGGATCTCTCATGTCTCCATCCATACTAGTAGTGCTAACGTCACCACCATCATGCTGCAAGGATTTGCCAAAGATTAATGCTGCTGAATCAGTCGAGTCGTCTTGTAGTGGTGAGTCAAGTATATTATCAATTAGATTGAATTCGGTATTGATGAATTGAAAAATAATAACAGTAACTCCAGTGAAATGATTTGAAACGTGTTAATGAGGACTAGATTAGGACTGTATTTAAAGCTGATTCTGGTTTCTAACTTCACCCCCCCCCCCAGGTGTGTCTGTTAAAACTTGACGGAGACAACTTCTCTCTTTTGATGCTTTATTAAGATCAAACGTGCAACCTAGCTAACAGGAGAACACAAATTTACAAAATCACTAGTTAACTTACTTTAAGTTTGCAAGAACTATAGACCAATACAACAACAGGCTTACATTAACTGACAACATAAGTTATACGACTTACAGTTCTCAAGAACACACACACACACGATCTAACTGATTATCCTCCAGACAGATTGGGTCTTTTTCTTTTCTCTCATTTGTTTCTCTGTTTGGATCGCGGTGTGAGGCGCGTGCCTGCTCTATTTTCTGACATGCACTCACAATCACTCCTGATAGACGAGCTATTGGACAAAACTAAAGTAACAAGCACATTTTCTAAAATGTAAGGAGTAGAAAGTACCGATATTCATGTTAAAATGTAAGGAGTAGAAAGTACTGATATTAATGTTAAAATGTAAGGAGTAGAAAGTACTGATATTAATGTTAAAATGTAAGGAGTAGAAAGTAAAAAGTCGCCACAGAAATAAATAGTAAAGTAAAGTAAAAATATCTGAAAAATCTACTTGAGTACTGTAACAAATCCCCCCTCTTCTCCTCCCCCCCTACTCCATCTTTCTTCTTCTTCTCTACCTCTTTTTCTTTTTTCTTCCATTTTTTTTTTTTTTTTCCCCATCTATCTTCTTCTCATCTTAACCCATAATATTATATCTTCACCTATCATTATCTCTCATACTCTTCTTCCATTCATTTCACCACAACCCCCCACCACCCTCACCCACCACACACACACACACACACACAAGACACACACACACACACACACACCACCACACCAAGCACCACCCCCCCCACAACCCACACCAAAACCACACACACCCACACACACAAAAACAGAGGACACACACACACAAGACACACACACACAAACAACAAGACACAC
Source organism: Perca fluviatilis (assembly GCF_010015445.1). NCBI lineage: Eukaryota > Metazoa > Chordata > Actinopteri > Perciformes > Percidae > Perca > Perca fluviatilis. Next base: position 37,050,509 of record NC_053125.1, read on the forward strand.
ACACACCACACACACACACACACACACACACACACACACACACACACACACACACACACACACACACACACCACACACACACACACACACACACACACACACACACACAACACACACACACACAGACACACACACACACACACAAAACACACAGCACACACAGAACACACACACACAACACACACACACACACACACACAAGACACACACACAGAGCAACACACAGCACACACACAAGACACACACACACACACACAACACACACACAAACCACACACACCCCCACCCAACCCCCCACACCAGCCCACACACACCAAAACACACACACAACACCAAACAACACAACAGACAGACACACACACACACACACAACACCCCACAAAGAGAGAACCACAAACACACACAAGAAACCCAAAGAGAGAGACAACACACAGACACACACACACAAACACACACACAACACACAACACAAACAAGAACACACCACACAAACACACAACAACACACAAACAACAACACACATACACAACACACACACACACATAACACACACACACACACAAACACACACACACACACACACAACACACAACACAAATCACACACACACACACACACACACACACAAAACAACACAAACAATAGAGACACACACAACAGACACACACACAACACAACACACACAGACACACACACAGACACAACAATATACACACCACACACACACCACACACACACACACACACACCACCACACACACAGACACACACACAGAGACACACACACAGACATTATCAAATCACATTCACACACACACATCATCAAAACACCACAGAATCATCACATACAGAGACACTACTACATATCACACACATACATAGAGACCAACACACACAGACACACACACAGAGACACACAGACCAACATGGCTTCAGTCCCTTTGGACATGTGGATGTAGAGTCTTGTGGCTCTTCAGTGATCTTGCTGAAACTTCTCTTTGACCTGTTTTACTTCCTCATTGTTGATTGGTGGAGCCCGTTCTGTTCTGAATGTTGATTGGTGGAGCCCGTTCTGTTCTGAGTGTTCTCTTGAGTTGGCTCTGCCAGGTATGCTGGTTGTTCCTAACAGATATCATGAAAGTTAATTATGCATACTTCTGTTAATCTGTTAAAATCAGAGACCAAAGGAGAGCTACTTACAGAACCATTCCCATGTAGATCCCTTAAGAAAGGCTTCTTCATAATCAATTGGAGCCCGTTACCAGGAAATGAGTCGGGGGAAGACCAGACCTTCATCAGGTAAATTCAGGGAATTTACCTGATGAAGGTCTGGGACCGAAACGTTGTATTTTTCTAAATAAATTATTGCTTGCGTAATGGTCAGTGTGCGGGATTTTCTCTCAACAATATAACTATTTGACTGAAATGGTTATCAGAAACAATCTCAGAAATAATTTGTTATTTAAAAAAAAGACTAAAATGGTTTGACTAAAACTATATTGAGTTCTCTTTGGACTAAAACTAACCGAAAGAAAAGAAAAAGAAACACAGCTACTTTTAAACATTACCAAAGACCTAGATATCCTTAATATCCTCGATGGTAGGGAGGTACAGGTCCAGAGGAATGGGACCATTCTCTTCATACAGGAACTCCACTGTCTGTCTTGCTATGTCCATCATGGCTGTTGTCAGCAAAATACACCACGGAGACAAACACTGTCAAAGTTGTCCTTGTTTCATTTATATTAACCACATTTGTGCAGAAAATCCACTTCATCCCACACTGGTCCAACAGCAGAGCAACTTCTCCAAGAGCATGGGCCAGTTTAGGGGGGCAAATCAATTTTAGTGCTTCAAGTTAGAGTTTGCAAACTTGTCTGTTAGTACAAACAATGACAGGTTCAAAGGGTTTGAAACAGGCTTAATATCCTGTGTGTCTGTCGCCGATGCTATACACCTGTAACCCAGACAAGGAAAGGGTTAACAGAAACGTAGTGTTGGCCAATCAGAAGAGGTTGTGCCAAACTCCCACCTTTGGCTGAGTCTCTATCTGATCTGTCAGAGGGAGAGCAGGAGACTGAAGTTTAACGTTGGTAGTCCCAGAGAAGAACTTGGTCATTTCATGGCACAGATTAGAACCCAAATTGAAACGTAAGCAACTCAAATTGCTGAATGTTAGAACATTGTGTCAAATTGGTCGTTATTACTATGAGTTATAAAGTGTCAGGTTTAGTGTTAATAGTGTCAAAAAACGTTAGCTGACATTGTTGTTCAGTAGCTCAGAGATTATCGGCTAATGAAATTACTGATTTAGCATGGGCACTGTATCCGTGTCACATTCTCATTAGGAGATGAGCCCCCCTAAAAGTCTGATCCTAGAATCACACAAACGTAGGTTTTACTAACATTTAAATACTGTCTAAGTAATTTATATATACATTCTTGTCTTTTATTTTTTGAATAGTTGTTCTTGTATTCTATCATATTTTTCATTGCTTGTATATTCTCTACTGTATGTGTGCTGTGTGTCTGAACTTTTGCTGCAGTAGCTTCTGCTGACGTTTCCCAGCTTGGGATCAATAAAGTCGATTTTATCTAATCTAATCTAAAATTCAAAGCTTACCCTAACATTCACACCTAAATATGCTTACGCTAAGTTATGTTTGAATGATTTTCTTTCGTTCTTTAATTAGCTGCAGAGCTCCTTTGATTTGGTCCTCTCAGCCTCGTTAGGGAAGCTCCTACGAATGGTAGGGAACACTTTGGTCTCCCAGGCCTTTACCAGCAAGGTGTAGTGGTCCTCCTAGAGTCAGACACACACATCAAAAACAATGAAGCGTACAAACTTAAAATGCATTTGGAAGTCAACATTAAAGGTCACATGGCATGAAAATATGACTTCATGAGTTTTTTAACATTAATATGAGTTCCCCCAGCCTGCCTATGGTCCCCCAGTGGCTAGAAATGGTGATAGGTGTAAACCGAGCCCTGGGTATCCTGCTCTGCCTTTGAGAAAATCAAAGCTCAGATGGACCAATCAGGAATCTTCTCCTTATAAGGTCATAAGGAGCAAGGTTACCTCACCTTTTGGCCCACCCATGAGAGAGAGAGACCCCCCTCTCTCCTCAACAGACTGGAAACCGGAAAGCTCATTGTGGGACTGGCTTTATTTGCTGTAATTCTGCACCAAGGCTGAATTTCAGGAAAGACACTTCAGATACAGTATTAGGGGACCACTAAGGTCTATATAAAAGAGACTTCAGA